>NC_133429.1:27053125-27353125 GCF_011762505.2 Arvicanthis niloticus
TTGTACTTATTCTCAGAAGTGCCAATATATTCATTCTACGTCAGTGTGGGTACGGGACAAATTCTCTTTGGTGTTTCTGAATTTACCTTTTTTTTTTTTTTTTTCTGTTGGAAAATATAGTTTCTTACACACATGAACCTACTGCTTGAGAACGTGATTTTATACAAACAGGAAGGTTAACAATTATGTATTGCAGGTAATATTTAGAAACGGTGTCCTGTTCGCCTTGTTCCCGGGCAGACACCATGTTCCCTGTGCTCCTCAGCTCTGACTGAGGCTCTGGAAAGCTAGATGCACAGACGCTGGCCCTCATGAGATGGCGGCGTGTTGGCTGGCTCTGCAAATCCACCATTCTGATTGTGATCCTCGGCTGAGAGCAGGCCATTCTCGCTATGCCCACTGTACCACGTAGAATAAAGACTCTTAATGCTTAAATATTATTCAATAGATTTATATATTTGGAAATGTGTGATTAACAAGATGCCCTCACAATTAGAATTGTTGCTCAATTATCTAACCTAGATATTATAACTACCTTAGACTGCTAGAGACACACGTACATCCGCAGCCATCTTTTCTCCTCCTCTGCCTCCTTCTTCTCTCTCCTCCCCTTCCTCTCCTTCTTTCCTCCCAACTCCTCACTCCACCTACCTTTCATTCTGCCCAATGACTGAGCTTTATTGCAAATATAGTGGAAAAATATCCCACTACAATTATGGTATACCAGAGTCATTATACCTGCTTAATAAATGTTTCTGAAACTAAATCAATTTTTGAACTTTATTTCTCTAAATTGGAATGGGGACAATGTTTCAGGCAATTTCATGCCCTGACTTAGCTGATCCTCACAATAAGTGTGACTCATAGATAATTTTGAGTTTACCCAATTACACATTGAAGCAACATGGAATTAAATAACATTTTAAGTCATATTAGAGTAATAGCTGACCTCAAGACTAATAGTATAAAGTACAGCTTCACCTTTATCTATGAAATAAATACAACATCTTAAATTTAAAAGTAATGGGCATCTTTACTTCACTTATAATTAAATCATATCTGAGGAACCAGTGTTCATAAGGAAACTGTTCAGAAAAGCCAAATTAAAAAAAAAATGAAGACATTGGAATGCTATAAAGTGAGAGACAGGATGCTGTGCATCTGGAAAAATATAAAGTCAAAGACCCTTGCCTGTCGCTTCTTTGCCTTCTGTACTTGTGAATTATGTATACTATGTCTGGGTGAGGCCAAAAATTCGGAAAATAGACAGGTAGGGGCTGCAGCTACAAGCTAAGCATCTCAGGGTATTTTCTTTCAAGTAAAAGATACTGTGATGTGGCTAACAGGAAGGTGGTTTTACGGCTTCAAATATTTTGAAACATTGTGTTTTACATAGAGCCGAATGTTGAAAACACAATAATACAATACAATAATAAAAAACACAATAATACAAAGAGAATTTTCCTGAGCTTTAAAATAGTAAGGATGATTCAGACCCAAGTGGAGATAGGCCTTGCAAACAACAGCAAACACTGTATATCACATGTATATTCAACTGTCTGTCCAATTATGTTTGTCGCTTTGGCCACGACCACTGACTTCATACCCCTTCACTGCCTTTTCTGGACTCTTACAAGGCTAGACTCTGGCAAAGGGGACATTAAAAGTGTACCCCACCATGACTGGTTGTAGTCTACATGCTTAGCCTCATCATTTAAAATCTTCTTCACACCCAGTAATCTCGATTTTATTCAGAAGCATGTGTTGAGACATCTGTGTATAACATTTCCCTTTGCATTTATCTTGCTCTAGTTATTCTGTGTTCATTATATCTTGGTTATATCTACTTAATATGTGTCTGAACAGATGGAACAAGACACAATGTATACCCATGATCACTGTTACCTCTCTGACTAGAGTCATGGTGAGTGATGAATAAGATTTCCAGTAATCCTTACACTTCTTTCTTTCCCTTTGACATATATACCTATGCTAATCTCTCATTTCCATTTAAATGCTTAATATCATCTCAGTACATATGTGCTACCATTGCCTGGGCTCTTACTTTATAAAGTGAAAGAAGCAGAGGCAGGTCTTAGAAGACTCTCACTCTTATATTATGACACATATGTTACCTTATCTTTGAACCAGAGGTGGTCTAGCCATGTTCTTATCTAATATAGGTGATATTCCTTTCTCTGTACAGATTTCTACTATGAAGAAGGAGATATTCAGAAATGATTTTGTTATATTATCAACATGATTATATCCTGTTTATAATGTTTTACTGCCACATATTTGAAATGAAAGTTTACGTATATCTTTCCATAATTTTAAACAAACTGCTGTAAGCACTTAAGTGATTCACTTGAGTTTCAAATTAAGGTAAAAAAATTAAATGTACAATATGTGTTATGGGTAGACAGTCAACAGTTTCTGAACATATCTTAGTAGTAAAAAAATTTAAATGACTACTTAAATCTATTTTCCTACTAGAAATCCCCCCACCCCCACCAATTCTTAAATGAGGCAAACACAAATAATACTCCAAATTACATGATTGGACTGACTCGTGTTTTGACCTTCCTTATTTTCACAAAAAGGCAAGAATGGAAATCAAAATACATGACAATAATTTTAGAGCCTGACATCGTGATGTATGTTTGAACTCCTACCTCATGCATAAGTGTTCAAGCCTTGTCTATGTACTAACAATCAGTCTCAAATACACAAAAATAAAAAAATAAAATATTGTTTTATTAAGTCACAAAAATGTATTCAAGTATTTCATATAAATACAATGGTAAAATATATACTTGCACACTGCAATCAATTCTTTTCGATAGTTTCATAAACCAAATTCACTTTTAGACCTTATCATGTTGCAACTTCATTTTGACATTTCCTCCCTCTTAAGAAGTATGCAATTGGGAACCATGCAAAATGAAATTTTCAGTCCATAAACTCTTTCATAGTTTATCTTGCATGAAGAGCTAGTAAATGTCCTATAAATATTCATGATTTTTGCAGTTATGCAGTAGCTGATATATATTCAAGGTATGAAAATAAACCTTCATAGAAAAGTCCAAACTGATTATTTCACTGTGAGATATATGCATTCTACTGAAGGTCTAATGAATGACCAGTGTGCTTATTTTGTTTCAAAAAGCCTTCCTCAGTTATTGTTTTATATATTCTTCAGGGCAATGTTACCATATAATAAATATTATTTATTGGCTTTTAAGTTATAAGGGATGCATAATTTTTCTGTCTTTACCCAGCTCACACATTGATTCTCAGTTTTCTACTTTAACATAAAATTCTCGATCATAATTTTTATTATATATTTATCAAATCTTTTCACTTCATGAAAAAAGTTAATATAAAAAGAAAGTTTACCAATCCTTTATTAGTTTATTATGTATGTGAATATCAGATATGCTAATTATTTTTCTTTTGTTTTAAGGTCAACTACCTGACTTGGATCAGCTTAAGGAAGCAATAGAGATGATAAGGCAGAGATGTTTCCTGTTGAGGCTGGACGTAAGGCATCTGCAGTATTGAAGCAGAGAGAACTGAGTACTGGTGCACAGTTCACTTTCCTCATGAATTCAGTTGAGATTCCTTGCTCATGAAATTCTGATATTTATATTTAGGTTGGGATATAATTGCAGTGATGCCTTTCTAAAAATATCTTCATAGGTATACCTATTATACTTCCTAGTTGCTACATCCAATCAGGTTGGTAATGAAGATTAACTAACCAGTCAGATGAAAGGCAGAATAATGTAACATTTAAAATGCTACTCTAAGTATTACATGAAAGTAATTGCATGATGTCTGAGTCCATGCCTGCACCTTCCATATTGTACTATAACTATAAATAAAAATTCATCAGCCACCACCTATGTGTTGTTCTATAACAAATATCCTGATATGTAAGAAAATTAAACTATAATATATATACTTATCTATTGATAGCCCTATTTATAATTAATTAATTTTATTTTCATTATTCTCTTATATATTACATCTTGATTACAGTATCCGCTCCTTCCTCTCCAGTCTCTTGCTCACTTCAGTCCTCCCTAGGCTCGCTTCTCCTTCATTTGCCTTCAGAAAGGAGAATGTCACACAGAGACATCAAACAAAAATATCATAACAAGTTAAAATAAGACTAGGTAACACATATGAAGACTTGACAAGGTAACTCAGTAGAAGGAAAGATGCTCCCAAAGAGTCAAATGAGCTAGAAACAGCCCTGCTTCCACTGTTAGGACTCCCATTTTCCAAGCAGATTCCTCCGGGTGTTTTATCTCCTATAGTAGTCTGACTCTTCTTCCAGAATCTTCCCTGAGCTTTGCGTATAGGCTTTTGTTCCTAGTTATTTACGATTAACCCTAGAATCTCATACATAATATATAAATGATCTACTACTGAGCTTCATTTTATCTATTCATTTATATGTATACCTATATCTATCTCTCTAGTTTTTTAGATGAATATATATATATATATATATATATATATATATATATATATATATATATATGAACTTTCTTTGTGAAACTGCTATATAACCAAGAAATAAAATCTCCCAGAAGTATACTGAAAGAATCTAAGTCAGAGCAGAATAAAGACATCTGAACTACCATGTTTGTTGTGGTGTTAGTCACAACAGCCATGTAATGATATTTGCCTTGGTATCCATCAATGGATGAATACATAAAGAAACACTATATATAAATATGTATGTCATATGTTTGTATAACATACAATTTAAAGTAACATTTTCTTCGAGTATAGAGAAGAGTTGAATTTAAGAAAATGTAAACATTTAAGAATGCAATTTAAGAAAAATAGATGGAAGTCAAGACTGTTAACTGAAAATGAAAGTTGTACCTAGAAAGACAAACATCATGCCTTTTTCACATATAAAACAGTACTTACACAGAGGGGTGCGGTGTGAAAAAAGAAGTGGAACTGTTCGGGAAGAAGGAGAGCAGTGAGGAACCAGGAGAGTATATTTTCAAGCAAACACAATAAAAGTAGAACAAAATGTTTAAACAAAATGTCATTGAAAACCGGCTATCCTTATACAAACAATAAAAGACAAAGTTATAAAGGCAACTCACATTTATGAGCTAATCATATACCATTCTGTAACTATGTAACTTTATAGATTAAATTACCAGTAATGCCTTGAAGATTTTTACACATTTAAAAGGATAAAGAAGAACACATGCTTAAAGTATGAACTGAATATTTGAAAGTTAGATCTCAAAATACAATGGTGTTAGGGTTACAATAACAAGAAATCTCTAATGCTAATAAATATGCTAATATCTTTTCTCATTCTGGGAAAGAATTGGATAATTTGCTTAAAAATAGCTGTATAAAAGAATTAATCAGTCTGATAATCAAATCCCATATACAAACACTGCCACATAATTTTTCTCTACAGATATTTATTTAATCATTTTTGACCTTATAGATATTTATAAATTTGTAGTTTATTGATTATTCCTCACAATCATAAATAATTTTATATTCTTAATAATCTATTCAATTACTATTTTGAGGGCAGCTTCTTGATTAATAGACAGTCTCATTAAATACAAATTCTGCTCTGATTAGTTATGGTAACAATACCAAAGAACCTAAAATTTTAAATTAACAAATGGTTCTGTACTTCAAATATTTTAAAACTTATACCAATCAATGTTAGTCACTCTGTAAACTACAGTAGACTTCAGAGTACTTTTTGTACAAAGATGACTGACCATATTTACCTGTCTTCACTATATTCCTTATAGTGATATCTCTGGGCACATATTGAAAAGTGAGGAAGTAGTATTAAAAACAGACCCTCTCCTTACTGTTGGACATTTCATCTAAGCCCTCCCTTTGAGTTCTGAGAGTCTCTCAACTTTCAGGTCTCTGGTACATTCTGGAGGGGCCCCCAACCTCCAACCTTCCTAGGTTGCCTATTTCCATTCTTTCTGATGGGACTCAGGGCTTTAGTCCTTTACCTTCACCTCAAATGAGGGAGAGGGTTGCCATTCCACAGTTAAAATTCTGACCCATAATTGTTCCTGTTTGAAAGAACTACAAAGATGGAAATGGAGAGGAGCCTGAGGAAAGGTCCAGCAACAGGCCCAAAGTGGGATACAGCTCAAGGGGAGGGCCCAAGGACTCACACTATTACTGAGCCTATGCTCACAAAAATGGGACCTATCTCTTAATTTAATAATTCTGTCTGGGGGTCCATTTTCAGGTTCAAACTGTGTACTTTGGTTGCCAACATATTGATATTATTAAAGACAAGCCTTAACACGATGGGCAGAAATAAAAGTATTTCTAGGATAGAAAGGTATCAAGCTAAATATGCCATTCTTGAAGCTTGACCAAAATAGAAATACTGACCTCAGGCCATTGGTAATTTTATCAGCAGTATCTGCCACATCAACAGTCAGCAGAGCACAGCATTCTTTAAATTCATAAGCTCATTATGCAAAGTTAAAACATCCAGAGAGGTATTAGAATCATGCTAAAAACACTGCAAGTGTGTTTAAACTTTTTCCTAATTATACTGACTCCCACTGTAGATTTTAAAACTAACATAAATCCAATGGTATTTGGCAGAGTTATTAAATTAACAGACTAGCAAGCTAAGGATGTGTAAGATTCTGCACAGAGCCTTACCAACCTAAGACAAAAGTGCATTGCTCTGGATAATACATACTCCATTACAAGTAAGGAAGGCATTCTTGGCTGAGACACCTAAGACAGGCTCAGTCTTGTTTATAAAATACAAAAATGGAAAGAGCTGGAGAGCTTTTGGGGTTGCTTGGCAAGAATCTTACAAGGACCAAGGAAAAGAAAATAGGCTGTTTGCCAGAAATATGACATTGGCCAAGGACAAGGAAGAGGGCTTCAGTCAGGAGTATGAAATTAGGCTAGAACAAAGAAATAATTTCAGGCAGGAATTTAAACCTTAGGGAAGAACAAAGAAGTAATTTCAGGCAGGAATCTAAATTTTAGGCTAGAACAAAGAAGTAGGCTTCAGACATAAAAATGACTTTGGACTAGGACACAGGAGTTGGCCATACTGACAATTTGGTCATACTGACAAGTCTCTAAAAACAGTGATCACAGGAGTGTTCAAAGAATTTTGTTTATTGCCTGGCTTGTTCTTTGACTATTTGTGTTTATTGTCTTGCTTGTTCCTTGACTATTTGCATCTATTGTATTGCTAGTCTCTCAACCTAGAGCTGACCTTAGTACTTACATGTAATTAAAATGGTATAAAAGCAAAAAGGAGGAATAAGGATGGGATAAGGATTTCTAGGAAGGAAAACATGGAAAGGGGAAGGTATCTGAAATGTAAATAAATAAAATATTCAATAAAAATTGGGACCTATCATGACTGCCCTCCAAAAGACCCAACAAGAAGCCGAAAGAGTCAGATGCAGATATTTGCACCCAACCAATGGACAGAAACTGCTGACCCCAGTAGTTGAATTAGGGAAAGACTGAAAGAAGCTCAGGAGGAAGGCAACCCTGTAGGAAGACCAGCAGTCTCAATTAATCTGGACCCCCGAGATCTCTCAAACACTGGACCACAAACCAGGCAGCATATACCAGTTGACATGAGGCCTCCAACATATATATAAGAGATAGCAGAAGACTGCTGGGTCTGTGTTCAATCAGAGATGATGCACCTAGCCCACAAGAGACTGGAGGCCCCAGGGAGTTTAGAGCACCTTCATTAATAGAATTGTTGGTCTTGAGAATTGTTACTATTTTTCCTACAGAATTAAGCTGTTTAAGACACATTTATGAGTAGAACAAGCTTCTTTTCTACTTCTATTGATGTATAACTAACAAGTAGGAACTAAAGAGATTATGACTTGATAAAGACATAAAATGTAAAATCATTTCAGCAAGCAAGAAATTAATACTTCCAAAACCTCCTTATTGTGTGCATACATGGGTGTGCATATGCATATGCCGATTTCTAATATTGCTAACTCACACTTCCTGTAAGAGACAAACATAATATGGTGATCAACACAATGGCTAATAAATTACCTACATTCACACTTATAAATGCCAGTGAGGCATAAACCATAATACTCCATGACTTCAGATCCTGATCTGCTACTTAAATCAGAAAGGAGCACCTTATCATATGATATACAAATGACATTTTACTTTGGCTTAATAGAAAGTACTTCTCATTTTCAAACTTTTCTTTTTCTTTTACAGATTTTCAGACTGTACCAATGGAGTAACATAGAAATAAACACCCAGTTTATTGTGGGAAGATAAAACAGGCACAGAAAGACAGAGTAAATGGGTTATATTCATGTCAACAGACTAAAATCCATAGTAAGATTCTGTAGTCTTGGATGCAGAGCAAGATTCTGTAGTCTTGGATGCAGAGAAACCTAATTTCAACCACTAATATCAGTCTTATTTTTTCCAGTTATAGCCAAAATACAAATTTTTATAATTTGTTTTATCCATTGTCTATGTAGTCCCAAATTACTATCTTATAACTGTAAGGGAGTTTGATAAAGCATAAATAACTCAAGTATTCTTTCCTGACTCATGGTTATCCAGGATTTTAGTTCTTTTTCTCACTGTTTTGACCAAATACCTAACAAGAAATGTAGAAACTGAATGTTTTGTTTTGCTTTGAAAGAATGCAGACTATTGTGTTGGCAGGCATAGTGCCAGTAATATGCTTATATTGCCTATTTAATCAGGAAACTTCTAAATACCTTGTTTCTGCAGGGAACTTGAATAGATAATCTTACTGTGCCAATCCACCCTTTATCATTCTGATGAACTCACCAGAGACTAAATTACTTGATGTGCACCACTGCCCTCTCAAATTTACATGTAGATGAGTTTAGAAATAAAGAACCATTAACAGGTTATAAATAAAGTAGAGAATGTCTATATTTTCATGTATTCTACAGTATTTCTTATCTCATGGTTTCCAAAGAATTTCCATATCCCTAGATGGGATGTCAAATTCTTTATGAGCTTTTAGTCCTTCTACACAGTCTTTTGACTCTGTAAGTTGTAACAAGTTATCTTTTTCTCTCAGGAAACTTGGTAAGCTCAAGCTATTACTATGTGGTGAAGTCTTTTGTAGTTTCTATAAACACTTTTATTAATCTTTTCAGATGGACCAGCTCAACTGTGCCATCTGTACCTCATTGCAATAAAAGAAAAAGTGATTTTCTTCTATCCATAAATTTTTGGTTTTGGACAGGTTTTAAAGTTATTTCCCTTAACAAATTCTTTCTTTTTTCCATGCTTCTAGACCATTAAATGGATCTTCATGGAAGTCACAATCACCAAAGTGTTAATGATGAACAGAATGTGTGAACTTGCCTAAAATGAATATACTTAGGGTTCAGGGGTCACAATTTTTGTACCACGCCAACCTTCTCTTTTAAAATATATTTCTTTAATCAATTACGTTCATTTTCAAACACTCAAAAATCATCTCTTTGTGTGGCTTTCACATTTATGGAGCTTGTTTTTCTTTGGATTTCATGCCTTCTGTTGCGGCACTCTGCACTCTGCACTTGGCAGCCACTATTTCCCGGCCCAAGCTGCCGCTCTGGTCTGCAGGTCAGGGTTCATCAAGAGAGAGAGTGAGGATGGACTCAAAGAATGGAGACCAGACAGAGTGTGATTCAATCCCATTTATTCTTCAGTCTCTCTTCCTAGTCCAAGTCCAAAGTCTTGAGTTCCTGGATCCTAGTTGTACCCCTCCTAGTTCCTAGTTGTACTCTATCATTTCTTCTGTCTGTCTCTGCCTTTTATATGTCTCACTTCTAAGCCATGCCTCTAAGTCACACCTTTAATCATGCCCTTAGGTCTTGTCTCTAAATCTGATCTCTAAGTCACACTCTTAAATCACACACCTTTAATCTCACACACCTTTAATCTCACACACCCAGGGGAAAATCCTGGGTATCTAAAGCAAGATGTTATCAGAGTGTGCTCAGCTATTGTAGGCTATTGTAATCATGTCTCTTGTCAGGGTATATGGCTCAAGATGGCTGCAAAGCTGATAGCTGCTTTCTGCTAAAAGTTGGCTCCCAACAACCTTCTGATTTTCATTTCCTTGTTTCCCTAGGTAGGACATTCTTTATATAAACACTACATAAACTCACAGGAAGACCTAGTCCCAAACATTGACAGACAGTTTATAGCATCTATTATGACTAATACTACTTATAGTAAACAATGAGTAAGCATCTAAGTTCTATAAAAGTAAATACATTCTCAATCTAAAACCAAAATGCCAATCCATGCAACAGGACACAGAAACAATAAATAAAGAGTAATGCCATAGACTTTGGCTACACTTAAGCAAAAGATTTTTGTAACATCTTTTGTGTCATTTTATGAAAACATTTCTGGACACATTAAATATGGACCTGATTCTGATTATGCTTTCTTATTTGCTTGTACAACAAAAAGATTTAGAGAGAATTTCATACATTTGTATGATTGATTCAATGGCGGAGATAAATGAGTGAGCGTGCTAGAGTGTAGAGATATGTTTAGGGTCCATCCCCAAGGCAACATTTATTGCATAGCCATCTAGGATCTTAGATCAGCAATTTTCATGATAGCATACAAGAGAAGAATTATTTGATGAATTACTTAGGTTATCATTCAGAAGAGTTGTTTATGAATAAAATAATAATTCTGAAGGGTCCATTTAAAATGCTGTGCTCTGTGTTACATACTATGGAGAATATTCTACATTATTGTACTGTAGTCTACAACAAGATACATTAATTTCAGAAAAACAAAGAATACAATCTGGGAAGCATTAGTTTACAGAAGACAAAGGTTTATTGTGCTTAACACTATGATCTTTTATTGCACTTATAGTTCTTCAACATTTTTTTACCTTCCCAAATTCTTTTTATATAAAGTTATATTTTATAATTTTTCTCTAGCAAATGTCTTCTTTTAAAAACAGGTCCTTTGAAACTCTCTAGAACCACTTACCTCTGAGAAGTTGTTAAAAAAAATCTTCACTAACAGAAAACAAAATCTTTATACATTCTCAGAATACTTTGTGTCTCTCTTATAGATTGTTTCCCAATCTATGAGTAATTCTGGTTCAATGGTGGCTTACTTAACACTCTGACTCCTTTTTCTTGTCTTTGTGCTTCATAACTACAATTCAGGCCCCATTCAGACAGAAACTAGTAACATCCTACATTTTATCTTAACAATTGTCACTTGGCAAAGCATATCAATTCATTTTTGTTATGTTTTATTAAACCATTACTATCATAATGCTATATTCATTATCTAAAGTATAATTCAAAAGGGAAATTTATAAATGAGAAATTAATAATTTTAAGGATTCTAACTAAAAACATGTTTCCTTTGATTACATATCATGAATGATAATCTACCCTATCTGAAATTAGAGTTAATGAGGCACATCATAATGTCTGTTAACTTTTCTTTTTCATACAAGAAAAAAAACAATGAAAATGACTTAATTATATTTACTAAGAAAGATTAATAGAGCCAGGAACATTCAACAACCTTTTAATAAATTTATAAATCACATTAACATATTTTCTGTTACATGTTTGTTATACATATAGCAAAATATCACCATATAAGCACTGATAAAGTATAGAATTATGGCATAATAATGTATTGATATATAACAAATTATTTTTTAAATATAGCCTAAATCATTGAGTTTCTTAAACAGTTCTGTACTCTAAAGGAGTTCTTACAGGATAAACCTCAAAGGATAGTGTAAGGCATCAATTAGAAGATCTTACTCTATGTATCCTAATTAACTGGATTTATGCCTATAATTAAAGTTCACTCTGCTTGATCAGGTGTTTTACAACACTATATTGAGTTTTTGCTGTGTACCAGAAACTAGGATTAGGTGAATGAATAAAAATTTTAGAGTTTATTTATATTCTAACATGAGAAAGCAAAATTACATTAGAATATATGTTCTTTAAAAATGTAATGTGTGTTGAAAACTCACATCTATAGATCTTGGTTATGTGGTATAGGGTGTGTGTCACATGACAATGTGGTATATGATATTCCATCAAATTAACCTCTGTTCTCTGCTTTTCCTTTCTCAGCAGACTTAGATCTCTGGACCATCCCTCTTGGAAACCCTTTGCTTTAGGACAATGTCAATCAAAATTTCAGGGGTGGAATGAAAAATTAGTTTAAGAATAATTCCATTACATATGCTAGTGGTTAGCATATGATAAGCTATGAAACAACTAAGAGACATGCAACCTAGAAAATCATAATAGATAGGCAGAAACAAAGTGCTGGTACAACATAGGGAAGGGCAATAATTATTTATAGAAAGAAACATTGAACACTGGACAGTCTAGCAATAGATAAAGCTCTAGAGTATCAGATGAACACAAACATAACACTAGCACAATAGTAGCATGTGAAGATGTCTAATATTAGTATTTGGTCTCTTTATTATACACATAAAAAATATCAAACCATTGTTTTGGATTAAATGCATGGATTAAATGGATTAACTTTCAATCCCCATCTTAAACTGTGTACTTTTGTTTCTAGATGAATGTTAAATGGAACGTTCATAAAGTATATGTCTAAGGGTGGTAAATCTGTTGCTTCACACCCAATTCTTTATACCCTTGGTGTGCCTCCTTCTGTTCTTGGTGATATGAAGCCTTTAGTGGTTGAGAGATAATTATTCCCCCCAGGTAAGGAGTACTATGTAGCCTGAGATTTTTCAAAGCCTACTTTAATAAGTTTTCTTAATTACTCCACCCTTCCTTCCAGCCTATCTACCAGAGGTAGGGGGAAAGAAAGGTTAGATGGAAATGGGGTGTGTGTACCTGTTTAGAAGTAGTTGTTTGAGGTGACTCCAGTCTTTGTTGCCAGGTTATAAGTCTAGTCCAAAGCACCAAACAGGAATCAGTAGCAGAGGCTCAATCCAGAAGAAACTGCAAGGCTCTGCTCAATCTACCTAAGTCCACAGAAGTGCCATGAAGAAACTAGAATAACATGAGAAATGTTTTTCAGTGTATAATTAGTTTTTTCTTTAAATCTCTGAATTTCCTGATATATTTATAAGAACCACTCTACAGTTTACTAAGACATCTCTACATCTGTGAAACACATAATACTGGTGCCATTACTGTTTTCCAGAGTCTGTCAGTAGGCTATACATCATTGATAGAATTCTCATTGCCAGCTACACAGCTGGTGACTCTACACCAAAGTTTGCTTTCACAATAGCTTCCTAAGACTAAGTGTCCATAGAAACTCTTCTGTCAAAATCTCCCATGTATAGAATCTAGGATGCCTGTTCATGCAGATGTTTTACTGGTGGAGGAAAACTACTACCATGGGAGGGAGAGAGAGAAAAAGAGAGAAAGAGAGAGCAAGAGAGATGAGAAGATGGCTTGGATTCTGCTAGTAAGCCAGGGAAGTTGAATCAGCAAATTTTTTTAGTTAATTATAGGTTTAGTTAGAGTCAGACACACACAAAAAGAACATGGAAAGTGATTAAGAATGTTGATCTGTAGCTGGTGTGAGTACACATGCATGCATATACACATACCACGCTAAGAATTTATGGTTTTAGGAATTAGACAGAAATGCCAAAGCAAGTCCTTAGATTTCAGTGGGCACAATTAAATTATGTGAGTCCCTTAACCTGCTATCTGTGTATGTAATTGAAGATAAGCAGTAAATCAGTGGTAGTGTGCTGTTATTGTTTTTCTTTTGTGGAATAATAGCCATAACATAAGTCCCAGACTAGAAGGAAAAGATAACATATAGTACATCTAAAGATGCAAGAATAAATGGTTCACTTGTAGAATAAAATGCTTCTATAGACCATTCATGTCTTCTTTAATTCAAAGATTTTGATAATATCCAAACAGATGACACATACAGACTACAAGTAAACTGAAATAATCTTATTTCTAGAGTTTGCTCTAACTGAGAGTACCTTATCATGTGTGGAGTCTTTGTTACAATAAAAAAAAATAAAATATATCAAGTGCTTGTTACCTAACCATTGATCTGAAACATTCTTTTGCTCACTACTTAACAAGAATAATCAGAAGGGTACAGTCATCTCAAAAAGAAAATACCAGTCAAATTTATAGTCTTGCCCTAGATTTTGTGAACCCTGTCCTTGTCATAATATAGTTCAAAGGAATATAGTCTATCTACAGTACAGAATTTCTTTAATTAAATTATGTTGGAAACAAATTGGTAGAATATGTTGAACAAAGAGAAGTAAATAAATCAAAAGCCTTAGTAAATCATGTATTTCAAATAAAGAGAACTACTCAATAAAGATTTAGGGATCTATTATCTCAGTGAATGATTAGAAAATTCAGACTATTTTAGAGTACTGGAACTCAGGCAAGAGGTAAAGAGAGATCTAAGAGGAAAAGGGAACAGGGGATGGGAGAGGGGAACATGATCTGGTGTTGGGTGGAGGAAAATGACTGAAACCCTGAGGCCTGGCAAAAAGAATGGAAACAGGCAACTACAGGAGGTAGGGGTGTGTGTGTGTGTGGGGGGGGAGGAACCTCCAGAATGTACCAGAGACAAGAGAGGTGAGAGACTCTTAGGACTCAAAGGGAGGGACACTAAATGAAATGCCCTACATTGGGAAGAGGGAATTTGTAGAGCTTACCCCCAACAGAAAGGCAGGGCATCAGGTGAGGGAGGGTTTTGCCATTCCACAGATAAAACTTTGACCCATAATTTTTCTTGTCTGAAAGAACTGCAGGGATGGAAATGGAGAGGAGCTGGAGGAAAGGAAGGTCCAGCCACAGGCCCAAAGTGGGATAGAGCTTAAGGGGAGGTCCCAAGGCTTGTGAGTATTACTGAGGCTATGGAGAGGTCACAAAATGGGACCTACCATAACTGCCCTCAAGCAGTTGAAAGAGTCAGATGCCATCTCACACCAGTCAGAATAGTTAAGATCAAAAACTCAGATGATAGCAGATGCTGGCAAGGATGTGGAGAAAAAGGAACACTCCTCCATTCTTAGTGGGATTGCAAGCTGCTACAATCACTCCGGAAATCAGTCTAGTGGTTCCTCAGAAAATTAGACATACCATTTGAGGACCCAGCTATACCACTCCTGGGCATATACCCAGAAGATGCTCCAACATATAACAAGGATATACGCTCCACTATGATCATAGCAGCCTAATTTATAATAGCCCAGAAGCTGGAAAGAACGCAGATGTCCTTCAACAGAGGAATGGATACAGAAAATGTGATACATTTACACAATGGAGTATTTACTCAGCTATTGAAAACAATGAATTTGAGACATTCTTAGGCAAATAGATGGAACTAGAAAATATCATCCTGAGTGAGGTAACCCAATCTCAAAAGAACACACATGGTATGCACTCACTGATAATTGGATATTAGCCCAGAAGCTCACAATACCCAAGATACAACTCACAGAGCACATGAATCTCATGAAGAAGGAAGAACAAAGTGTGGGCACTTCAGTCCTTCTTAGAAGTAACAAAATACTCATGTGAGCAAATATGAAGACAAAGCATGGGACAGAAACTAAAGAAGGGGTTTTCTGGAGACTGTTCCACCTGTGTATCTATCCTATGTTAGTCACCAAAGGTAGACACTGATGTGGATGCCAGGAAGTGCATACTGACAGGAGCCTGATATAGCTGTCTTTTTAGAAGTTTGCCAGAGCCTGAAATATACAGAGGTGGATGCTCACAGCTAACCATTGAACTGATCCTGGGGTTCCCACTGGAGGAGTAAGAGATAAAACTGAAAAAGCTGAACGGATTTGTGGCCCCATGTGGAAAGCAACAATACCAACCAACCAGAGCTCCTAGGGTCTAAACCACCAGCCTGGGAGCACATAAGGAAGGACCCATGGCTCCAGCTGTATATGTAGAGGAGAAGGCCTTGTAGGGCTTAGGTGGAAGGGGATGTCCTTTGTCCCATAAAGGCTGAATGCCCCAGTGTGGGGGAATTCAAGGGTGGGGAGGTGGGAATGGGCAGGTGGGTGGGGGGTACATTCTCATAAAAGCAGGAGGAGGGGGGATGGGATAGGGGGTTCCTGGCTGGGGAGAATATGGAGAAAGGGGATCACATCTGAAATGTAAGTAAAATATTCCATAAAAATAAATAGAATTAAAAACAAAAACAAACAAAAAAATCCTCAAATTATATATATATATAATTATATATAAAATTATATATATAATTATATATATAAACATATATAATTATATATATAATTATATATATAAATTTTATATATAAAATTTATATATAAATTATGTATATATGTGTGTGTGTATACATATATATGTGTGTGTGTATATATATATATATATATATATATAGAGAGAGAGAGAGAGAGAGAGAGAGTGAGATGCAGATATTTGCACCCAACTAATGGACAGAAGCTGCTAACCCCTGCAGTTGAATTATGGAAAAAATGAAAAAAGCTGAGGAGATGGGTGACCCTGTAGGAAGACCAGTAGTCTCAATTAACCTGGACCCTGGAGATCTCTCAGACACTGGATCACCTACCAGGCAGCATACACCAGATGATATGATGGCAGGGGAATAAAATCTGGAGTGTAGAAAAAAAAAGAAAAATAAAATTTGAGGTTATAATTTAGTGATAAACTGCATGTTAAAAGTCCTAAGTAAAAATGAATGAGCATAAATATATAAAGTCAAAATGTAAAAAAAAAAAAAAAAAATAGTGAAACTTACCCTTTAAGGTAAAAATGTACTTGCATGGTAAGTTGAGAAAACAAGCAAACAAACAAAACAAATGAAAATTCTTACAGTGCTTCATAAGGGATTGTACATATTGTGTTTTTTTCAAATCTGCGAGCTTGGCCATATCCCAGTCACTATTCTCTAGTCACACGCCCCTCTGTCAGTTGTATGAATCTTGAAAGCTCCGTTTGCACCTTCTTTACTAATTCTCTTGCTTTCTCTCAATATCCTTCTAAGAAAATCAATTAATGATGTCAAATTTGTATTAACACACATTATCCTCCCCATGCTCTCCCACTGAATGACTTCGGTCTATTTTTTTTTATTATTAATTATTTAAAATGTTGTACCTTGCATTTATTAATGTGCATAAAATTTTACCCATTTTAAGTGTTTTGAATTGAGTTATTTGTCTTTTTGTCTCTGACAAAATGTAAGATACACAATTTTCCATTACTGCTGTTTACCCAAAGCCTTGAACAATTATGGACATATATATCAAATGGTGAATGATTTCACAAAGAATATTTTTGCTAGTCTATGTGTGTGTGTGTGTGTGTGTGTGTCTGTGTGCTTGTGTAGGACAAATAGAGTGGTACATCTCTAAATTATTGGATTGTGTGCAGTGACCTATATAGGTTCTGATACAGAAATTCCTTTCTCATGACAGAGCATCAAGTGCTCTCTTTTGTTGGTCTGTCTTTCAAGTACTTCACTATTTAATGGAACAAATCAAAAGAATAAACATAAAGCAAATAATCTTAGGTGAAAATATTTTCTTTAAGAAACTTTTGAAGGCTGCGTCAATTTTTTGTGTCTAAGTGAATAGTTATGCCCAAGCACATTTTATTAGCCATAAGTAACACAAGAAATCCAGGAGTGAGAGAAAAGAAATTAACATTTTTGTAAGACAATGTGCTAAATTAGTTAGGGCTTTGAAATCCCACTAAATATAATAGAGCATCATCCTTGTAACACAACATAAATGTTATACATAGCAAGAGCCTGACATTCATAAAGGAAATACCATGGAAATAGATTCTATGTTTACTGAATGTTTGAAAAAGATGGTACATGTTTTCATTGTTTTATTTTGAACAATTCAGAACACATTAACATAAGAAAATATAAATTATTAATTGCCCATTTATTTAGAAACTATTAATATAATTAAGGTCTTTTTGCTATGACTCTAATTAAAAGAATACAAAGTGTCACACAGTGAAGTCTCAATTATCAATGTATAATTTTCCAGCCTTTGCATTGTGTGACATGTGTTTTAAATCATAAAGTAAGTGATGTGTGCTAAGAAGAACATTTCTCAGTGTCAGATTCTCTTTCCATTCCTAACCTCTGTCTATCCAGGTGTTCCCACATGTGTACATTTACCACCTGCAGATTCTGAAATTGGCAAGCCTAAACTAATTCAGACTCAGCAGAATACAGGAGAGAAGTTCTTCTCATGACAGTAGCTTAACACAGCCCAAATGAGGTTTCCAGTGGGGGCTGCGATGTGAGCTCATCCTTTGGCCCAGGAGCAGAACTCTATATGGCAGTTCTTGGTACCAGGGAAGGACATAAAGTATCAGCTTGAAAGGCTGACTCTCCAGAATATCAGCCGGAATGGCTAAACTCCCCAGATTCATTAGAGTATATCAGCATTGACTTCAGTGTTCTATTTCCTGGGGTTTGACGAGAAGGATGTATTTTTATTTATCATAACGTCTACTTCTAAACAGAACAAAACCAAATAAAAAATGCACCTGAGACTATCACCAAATAGCATTTGTTACAGCTATAGAACTAGCTTCTCATAAAGTAGAGAGAGCACTATTTTTATGTCACAAAGTTTCTTTTGTTTAATTCATCCATGAAGCCATTTTTTTTTCATTTCACAGCCTAAGTTTTTGAAAAGTTCTACAGATTTCCTGAGCTTAAGGATACAGAGCTCCTTACAGTGGTGGGGAAGTGTCTGGAATTTTTAGTGCAAATAATATCAATTGAAGAGTATTTTATGCTGTAAAAGTCAAATTCATTGGCAGTAGTAATGCAGCTGTGTTGGGGTCCTAATGATTAGAATTAGTAAAACATAGGCACCTGTGTCTCCATTCCTCAGGGCAGCTTCTACTATCTTCTACATTCTACATTGGACAAAGGAAAAATAATCTTTTCAAACGGCGATGAGCTCAACACACAGAAGCCTCCGGCTTTGTCCTTTAAGACTTCCTTCCTTCAGTATTTATGACTGCTTTGATTAAAATTTTAAAACCTAAAACAATTACTAACTAAATAACTAAATAAATGAATAAATAATCAATGTTCTGGTGTCTCTCTCTTTTTTTTTTTTTTAGGTCCCCTTGTGGAATGCACAAAAATACTGTCTTAAATGACATCTTCGATACATTCCATTTTTCCTTTCCATGGAACCTAATTCAAATCACTGTCCTTCTACAGGTAAACACAAGAGCCCTTTCCTAGTGGTCACTACTATGATTAGACCTTTGACACTAATTTTTCACATGGAAGCAGCCTATGCTAAATAATCAACCAATAGTTATCAATTACATCAACCTATTTTAATTTCATAAGTTATAATCATCATATAATACCATTTTGATTTGTTGTTATATTTCATTAATATTGTTTGCCTTGGTTCTTTACTGGCCCAAGTAAGGATGCCTCAGTCCCACTTGGGAGGGAAAAGAAAGAAACCTTAATGGGGGAGGGAGGGAGAAACCTGGGAGGGAAAGGGGAGAGGGGATCAGTAGCAGGAGAGGGAAACCTGATCTGGTATTGGGTGGGAGAAAAGGACTGAAGCCCTGAGGCCCGGCAGAAAAAATGGAAACAGACAACCTCAGAAGGTAGGTGTTGCTCTAATATTTAAAATCAGCAGTACCCAACGTGTTACAGAGTCACCATGTTCCCAACTACCCTAAGGCCTGAGAATATGTTGCCCCACTCAGCTCAGGCCACCAGCTCAGTCTGCCAGGTCAGGCAGACAGAGACACTGGCCCTGCCACTGATGAGTCAGAGGGCAGAATGGGAGATGGCTCTGCCAATCTTCCATGCTGTCTCCACAAGGATGGGCTGAGCTCAGGCCATCCCGCCATCTACTTGGTACCCGGTACAAATGAGACTTTAATGTTTAATATTATCCAAAGCCTTTAACTATTTGGTAATGCTCAAATTAACAAGATGCTCACACAATTGGAGGTGTTTCCCAATTAACTAATCTAGATATAAGGTGTTACCCAGGATCTATGTGTGGTTCTTCATCACTCCTACATCTCTGCCCATCCCAGCTCCTCCTCTTCCTTCTTCTCTTCCTCTCCTTACTCATCGCACCTTAGCTCCTGTCGGGGAAAATATGCCACTACAGGTAGGAGATTGGGGGGCCCTCCAGAATGTACCAGAGACCTGTGAGGCAAGAGACTCTCAGGACTCAAATGGAGGAGGCACCCTAGATGAAATGCCCTATAGTGGTAAGAGGGAACTTGTAGAGCTCGCTTCCAGCATAAAAACAGGGCATCAAGTGATGGATGAGCTTGCCATCCCACAGTCAAAACTCTGACCCATAATTTTTCTTGTCTGAAAGAACGTCAGAGATGGAAATGGAGTTGATCCCGAGGTAAAGAAGGTTCAGTGACAGGCTCAGAGTGGGATTCAGCTTAAGGAGAGACCCCAAGGGCTGACACTATTACTGAGGCTATGGAGTGCTCACAAAAGAAACCTATCATGACTAGCCTCTGAAAGACCCAACAAGCATCTCAGTCAGATGCAGATATTTGCACCCAACCAAGGGAAAGAAGCTGCTGACTCCTGAGCAGGAATCAGGAAATGTTGGAAGAAGCTGAGGAGGAGAGCAACCCTGCAGGGGGACCAGCAGTCTGGTCCTGGTCGGGACCTGGAACCTAGACATCTCTCAGACACTGGACCACAAACCAGGCAGCATACACCAGCTGATATGAGGCCCCCAGTACATCCACAGCAGAGGTCTGCCGGGTCTGGGTTCAGTCAGAGAAGATGCACCTAACCCTCAAGAGACTGGAGGCCCCAGGGAGTTTAGAGGTCAGGTAGGGTGGGTGGACATCCTCCTGGAGATAGGAGGGTGGGGAAGAGGTATGGGATGTAGAAGGTTTGGAGGGTGGATCGGGAGGGGGATAAAATCTGGAGTGTAAAAACTAACTAAATAAAATATTAAATAAAATTATATATATGACAATATATCAAATACTATAGAAAGTATTCACATTACTTTATTTGTATGATTTTCTAAACTAAATTCTATATATGTTTGTATATATTGCCACATTAATATTCATGTGAGATCAATGGATTAGGCTTTGGTACTACAAAGAGTTGAATTCATTTATTCTCTCTTTTCCTTCAATTATGCTATTTCTATTTGCTCTTTACTTTTTTCTCATTCATGTATATTTATGAAGCAAAGTGATGGGTATCACATAGGCAATTTCGAGAAAATCATATAGTTTAGCTATACTCACTCCATTGTTTCCCATTCTTCTATCTCCTCCTCCTCCTTCTTTTTGTTTGTTTGTTTGTTTGGTTGGTTGGTTTTTCCAGACAGGGTTTCTTTCTCTGTGTAGACCTGGCTGTCCTGGAACTCACTTTGTCATTTTGTAGACCAGGCTGGCCTCGAACTCAGAAATCCGCCTGCCTCTGCCTCCCAAGTGCTGGGATTAAAGCTCCTTCTTCTTTACTCCTTCTATTAGTGTTCTCTCTTTTACTCATTCCCTTCTGATCTGATGTCACATATATATATATATATATATATATATATATATATATATATATATATTTGGTTTTATGTTTATATAAGGAAAGACATGCCCCATCCCCAAATGAAGAAAAAATGCAGGGTCTTTTTTTCTATATTTCATTTATTTTGTTTAATACTGTTTTTTCAATATTTGTTGGGATATCAGCATTGGAATGTGTCCTAAATTTAAGTCCTAAAATATCAAAGTCTGTAATTTATATGGAATTTTTTTTTTACTGGATGTGTACAATAAATTTTGACATAAGGTTTTCCTATATTTTGGGGGCATGCATTTTTCATCAGAGCTATAAGCTCTCACAGAAGCAAAAACACCTTGTCAGTATCTGCTCCCCATTCAGTGTGTGGTTAGATAAAACTGTGATGATGACATCTGAAACATAGTAACAATATGCTTTGTTCGATATTATAACACATGACACAAAGAAGAGCCTTCTAAGGTAACTCAATACTGACCATGCTTGTCTGCTATTATTATAATCCTGACCTAGCACATTCAGCAAAATGTTGAAATGCACTTCCATAGAAGACATTCCAGATTGTTCCACTGATCTATAGTCGACTGATTATATCTGCCTAGACAGAGTAATCAGCCCTTAGTAATTCTGCATCACTAAGGTCTGTCAGATGATTCTGGGCCAGAAGACTGAAGATTTGATGATCCAATGTTCGGTAGTATAGGAACTGTCCAGGTGTTCAGTGGTCTCTTTAAATTGGCTAAGTTTTAGAAGCAATGCTTAGTGCTTCCCATAATTTCAGTTAACTCAGTCATTCTGGACTTCTGATGGGGTTGAAGACCTATAGTCTCATAGCCAATCCTGGCTATTTACTTTGAGAGAAAATATCTGAGTGGGTGGTTTTCAGCTGACATTCATTCTAAAGCCAAGAAAAAAGCTAGGTTCAGAACTGTTTTAGTTAGGAGAGATGACAGAGGTTCTGGTTAGTCAACAAAATGATGACTGGGTATTAATTAGGACAATCTTGTACCTCACTGGTACAATTAGGAATAATTATGCTCTAATGTATTTTGAGAGAAAAGTTTTATTTTAACAGGAAGGGTGATATGTAGGAGGAGCTAAGGGGGAAGGAGTACGGAGAGGAAAAGACGGAGTAGGTAGAGGAGAAGATGAAGGAGAGGAGAAGCTAGGTGATGAGAGAGAGAATGAGAGAGAAAGAGAGAGAGGGCATGGAGGCAGATGTTCATGTGTCTCCACCAGTCAAAGATAGTTGATATATCTAGGTTGGGTATTGGGTTACACTTCTGATTGAGCATTACCAAACTTATAAAGCCTTTGATTAACATTTAAAAAAATAGTATAAAAGCAAAAAGGAAAAGGGGGCATGGGATAGGGGTTTTTCTAGGGAGGGGAAATGGGGAAAGGGGATGGCATCTGAAATGTAAATAAAATATAAAATTAAAAAAAGAAAGAAAAAAATCCTACTGATTTTTTTTACTCTTTCCAACAAGAGGCCCTGCTCAGCCTGCCTTGAACATATTCACTAACATCACAGAGTTTTAAAAAGATGGGGACCTTTTTTTATTGACTATTTTTTTACATTTCAAATATTATCATCTTTCCTGGTTTTCCCTCCAGAAAACCACATCCCATACCCCCTTCCCCTGATTCTATAAGGGTGCTTCTCCAACCTATTCCTGCCTCCCTACACTGGCATTCTCCTACACTGGAACATTGAGCCTTCACAGAACCAAGGTCCTGTCCTCCCATTGATGCCCAACAAGGCCATCCTCTGCTGCATCTGCAGCTGGAGCCATGAGTCCCTCCAGGTATACTTTTGATTGGTGGTTTATTTCCTGGGAGCTTTGGGGGTGTCTAGTTTGTTCTTCCTATGGGGTTGCAAACCCCTTCAGCTTCTTTTTTTTTTTGTACATCAAAATTATATATACACATAATTTTTTTTATTATTATATATTTTTTATTAGATCTTTCATTTACACTTCAGATGCCATCCCCTTTCCCCATTCCCCCCCTTAGAAAACCCCTATCCCATGCCCCCTTTCCTTTTTGCATTTATACATTTTTTAAAAAAATGTTAATCATAGGCTTTATAAGTTTGGTATTGTTCAATCAGAGGTGTAACCCACTACCCAACCTAGATATATCTACTATCTTTGACTGGTGGAGATACATGAACATCTGCTTCCCTGTCTCCCCCCTCTATCTCTCTTTCATCACCTAGCTTCTCTCCTTTTTCTCCCCTTCTTACTCCTTTTCTTCCTCTCAGTACTCCTCCCACCATAGCTCCTCCTACACATCACCCTTCCTGTTAAAAGGAAACTTTTCTCTCAAAATACAATTAGAGCATAATTATGCCATTTTGTACCAGTGAGGTACAAGATAGTCCTAATACCCAGTCCATCCTTTTGTTGACCTACAAGCACCTCTGTCATCTCTCCTAACTAAAACATTTAGTTCTGAACCTGGCTTAGGATGAATGTCAGCTGACGACCATACACTCAGATCTTTTCTCTCAAGGTAAATAGCTATAAGTTTTCAACCCTGTCAGAAATCCAGAATGACTGAGTTGACTATAATTGTGGGAAGCACAAAGCATAGCTTCTAAAACTTAGCCAATTTATAGAGACCTCTGAACACCTGGACACTCGCTCTACTTCAAAACGTTGGAGCATCTGTTCTTCTGCCTTCTGGCCCAGGATCATCTGACAGACCTTAGTGCTGCAGAATTATTAAGGGCTGATTACTCTGTCTAGGCAGATATAATCAGTCAACTATTCTGCAAGTGTGTCCTTTTCTGGACAGTAATTTGTCTGTAGAAGGAAAGTGGCAATTCTTGCCTAGTGGCTGTCTCACCACAACTGGAGTAACTCCAAGGATGCTCAATTTCTTCTTAGAATTTAACATAGGAAGCTGTCCGGAGCAGACAGGTCTCTAATGAAAATGAACATTAATACTGAAATGTTTGTCATGTCAATTCTAAGGATTTCTGATGTTTTGAAAACCAGCTATCCATGTAAGGTAATCTGGACTGTTGCCTGTTAACTCCACTCAGCTATTTCTAAATAAAACATAGAGAACACCCTTATAATAAACTCCAAGTCATGAATTTGCTATAGTCCCTTAACTCACAGGCTGACTATCTCAAATCAGTTAAAAAAGTTAAAGAAGGACTGGGTCTAAGCTTTGTATTCCTAAGTGTGTTATACTGGTACAATGCCTATGAGAGTAACAATATTCATCTCACTCTTATATCACTAAGAAGCTCATGCCAATGAAAACCTTAAAATTTGTAAACAAAGTAAATTGGTGCCATTTAAGAATTTATATCTTCATCTTGATATTAATTATACAGATTTCTACTAATAGGTTATGACTATGCAATAAACCCTAGCTAATCCTCTCTATTCTGACAAAACCACTACTTTTCCCTAGAGAGACAGCCCAACATTTACCACCTTAGTCCCCATGCCCAGGGAATAGGGGCGCTGACTCATCATTAGCTTCTTCAAGCTGATTATGGGTGTTGAGATATTAGAAGAGGAGTGGGGGGGGGGGAGAGCAAATTGACAGTCCTCTGATGCTGTGTCTTCGCTGCCTCCAGAAGGAATTCACGGACCTCAGAGGTTTGAGCAGGTCTGCCCAGCTTGCTTGTTGAGTGGATACACCAAGGCTGATCATTCTGCAATATACAATTCTCAAAACAAATTTTAGTATCAAGATAGTTTTTTTTTTTTTTAGAAGAGGGCTGATATTTTATTAAGAATGTTGGTTCTAACCGCTTTTCTATTTTTCCCCTCTTTTATTGGATATAATATTTACATTTCAAATTTTATCCCCTTACCATATTTCCCCCACCACCCAGGAACCCCTTATCCCATCCCCCTCCTCCTGCCTCTATGAAGGTGTTTACCCACCTACCCCCAGCCTCCCTCCCCACCCTCAGATACCCCCCTCAGTGCTCAGCCTTCAGGGTACTAATTATCTTGTCTCCCACCTATGCCCAACAGGGCCATCCTCCCCTACATATACAGCTGGAGTCATGTGTCTTTCCCTATGTGCTCCTAGGCTGGTGGTTTAGACCCTGGGGAGCTCTGGCTGGTTGGTATTGTTGCTTTCCTCACGGGGCCACCAGCCCTTACGGTTCACGGTTCCTTCAATTTACTCTCTAACTCCTCCATTGGGAACTTTGATCAGATTAATGGATATCTGTGGGTATCTGTCTCTGGGTATGTCCAACTCTGAGAGACCTCTAAGGAGACAGCCTTATCCGGCTGCTGTCAGCTTTCCCATCCTGACATCCCTATCAGCGTCTATTTTTGGTGACTGCCTATGGAATGAATACCCAGACACAATGGTCTCCCTACAACCCCCCCTTCAGATTCTGATCCACACTTTGTCTCCATATTTGCTCCCTTGGTTATTTAGTTACTCCTCCTAAGAAAGACCTAGGCATCCTCAATTATTCTTTCTTCTTCATGAGCTTCATGTCGTCTGGTAGTTGAATCTTTGTTGTTTCAAATTTTTTGGGCTAATCTCCGCTTATCAGTGAGTAAATACCATGTGTGTTCTTTTGTGATTGGGTTACCTCACTCAGGATGATATTTTCTAGTTCCATCCATTTACCTAAGAATTTCTCGAATTCATTATTTTTAATAGCTGAGTAATATTCCATTGTGTAAATGTACCACATTTTTTGTATCCATTCCTCTGTTGAAGGGCATCTGGGTTCTTTCCAGCTTCTGGCTATTATAAATAGGGCTGCTATGAACATAGTGGAGCATATGTCTTTGTTATTTGTTGGGGCATTTTCTGGGTATATACCCAGAAGTGGTATAGCTGGGTCCTCAGGTAGTGCTATGTCCAATTTTCTGAGGAACCGCCAGACTGACTTCCAAAGTGGTTGTACCAGCTTGCAACCCCACCAACAATGCAGGAGTGTTCCTCTTTCTTCACATCCTCGCCAGCATCTACTATCACCTGAGTTTTTGATCTTAGCCATTCTGACTGGTGTGAGGTGGTATCTCAGTGTTGTTTTGATTTGCATTTCCCTGATGACTAAGGATGTTGAGCATTTCTTAAGGTGCTTCTCGGCCATTCGAGTTTCCTCAGTTGAGAATTCTTTGTTTAGCTCTGCACCCCATTTTTTAATGGGGTTATTTTGTTGTTTGGCGTCTAATTTCTTGAGTTCTTTGTAAATATTCGATATTAGCCCCCTATCAGATGTAGGATTGGTAATGATCTTTTCCCAATCTGTTGGTTGCCATTTTGTCTTGTTGACAGTGTCCTTTGCCTTACAGAAGCTTTGCAATTTGATGAGGTCCCATTTGTCGATTCTTGATCTTAGAGCATAAGCCATTGGTGTTCTGTTCAGGAACTTTTTCCCTGTGCCTAGGTATTCGAGGGTCTTCCCCAACTTCTCTTCTAATATTTTCAGTGTACCTGGCTTTATGTGAAGGTCCTTTATCCACTTGGAGTTGAGCTTTGTGCAAGGGGATAAGAATGGATTAATTTGCATTCTTCTACATGTTGACCTCCAGTTGAGCCAGCACCACTTGTTGAAAATGCTGTCCTTTTTCCACTGGATGAATTTAGCTCCCTTGTCAAATATCAAGTGACCATAGGTATGCAGGTTCATTTCTGGGTCTTCAATTCTGTTCCATTGATCGTCCTTTCTGTCTCTGTACCAATACCAAGCAGTTTTTATCACTACTGCTCTGTAGTACAGTTTGAGGTCCGGAATGGTGATTCCCCCAGAGGTTCTTTTATTGTTGAGAATAGTTCTCGATATCCTAGGTTTTTTGTTATTCCAAATGCATTTGTAAATTGCTCTTTCTATCTCTATGAAGAATTGATTTGGAATTTTGATGGGTATTGCATTGAATCTGTAGATTGCTTTTGGCAGGATAGCCATTTTTACTAAATTAATCCTGCCAATCCAGGAGCATGGGAGATCTTTCCATCTTCTGAGATGTTCTTCAATTTCTTTCTTCAGAGACTTGAAGTTCTTGTCATACAGATCTTTCACTCGCTTTGTTAGATTCACTCCAAGATAATTTATTTTATTCGTGGCTATTGTGAAGGGTGTCATTTCCCTGATTTCTTTCTCTGCCTGTTTATCCTTTGAGTAGAGGAAGGCTACTGATTTGTTTGAGTTGATTTTATATCCAGCCACATTGCTAAAGTTGTTTATCAGGTTTAGGAGTTCTCTGGTGGAAGTTTTAGGTTCACTTAAGTATACTATCATATCATCTGCAAATAGTGAAATTTTGACTTCTTCCTTTCCTATCTGTATCCCTTCGACTTCCTTTTGTTGTCTAATTGCTCTAGCTAAGACTTCCAGTACTATATTGAATAGGTAAGGTGAGAGTGGGCAGCCTTGCCTAGTCCCTGATCTTAGTGGGATTGCTTCAAGTTTCTCTCCATTTAGTTTGATGTTGGCTACTGGCTTGCTGTATATTGATTTTACTATGTTTAGATATGGGCCTTGTATTCCTGATCTTTCCAAGACTTTTAACATGAAGGGATGTTGATTTTTGTCAAATGCTTTCTCAGCATCTAGTGATATGACCATGTGGTTTTTCTCTTTGAGTTTATTTATGTAGTGGATTACATTGATGGATTTCCAAATATTGAACCATCCCTGCATTCCTGGGATAAAGCCTACTTGATCTTGATGGATAATTGTTTTGATGTGTTGTTGGATTCGGTTTGCGAGAATTTTATTGAGTATTTTTGCATCAATATTCATAAGAGAGATTGGTCTGTAGTTCTCTTTCTTTGTTGGGTCTTTCTGTGGTTTAGTTATGAGTGTAATGGTAGCTTCATAAAATGAATTGGGTAGTGTTCCTTCTGTTTCTATTCGATAGAATAACTTGAAGATGATTGGTATTAGGTCTTCCTTGAAGGTCTGAAAGAATTCTGCACTGAAACCATCTGGCCCCGGACATTTTTTGGTGGGAAGATTTTTAATGACTGTGTCTATTTCTTTAGGCGTTATTGGACTGTTTAGGTGGTTTATCTGCTCCTCGTTTAACTTTGGTACCTGGTATCTATCTAGAAAATTGTCCATTTCCTCCAGATTTTCCAATTTTGTTGAGTATAGGCCTTTGTAGTAGGATCTGATAATTTTTTTAATTTCCTCTGTTTCTGTTGTTATGTCTCCCTTTTCAGTTCTGATTTTATTAATTTGAATGCTGTCTCTGTGCCCTTTGGTTAGTCTGGCTAAGGGTTTGTCTATCTTGTTGATTTTCTCAAAGAACCAGCTCCTGGTTTTGTTGATATTTTGTATAGTTCTTTTTGTTTCGACTTGGTTGATTTCAGCCCTGAGTTTGATTATTTCCTGCCGTCTACTCCTCTTGGGTATACTAGCTTCTTTTTGTTCTAATGCTTTCAGGTTTGCTGTCAAGTTGTTGATGTATGCTCTTTCCACTTTCTTTTTGTGAGCACTTAGAGCTATGATTTTTCCTCTTAGTACTGCTTTCAATGAGTCCCACATGTTTTGATATGATGTGTCCTCATTTTCATTTAAATCTAAAAAGTCTTTAATTTCTTTCTTAATTTCTTCCTTGACCAAGTTATCATTGAGAAGAACATTGTTCAGTTGCCAAGTGTATGTCGGTTTTCTGATGTTTTTGTCCATGTCAAAGACAAGTCTTAATCCATGGTGGTCTGATAAGGTACTGGGGATTATTTCAATATTTTTGTATCTGTTAAGGCCTGTTTTGTGACCAGTTATATGGTCTATTTTCGAGAAGGTACCATGAGGTGCTGAGAAGAAGGTATATTCTTTTGTTTTAGGATGAAATGTTCTATAGATGTCAGTTAAGTCCAATTGGTTCATAACTTCTGTTAGTTTCATTGTGTCTTGATTTAGTTTCTGTTTCCATGATCTGTTCATAGCTGAGAGTGGGGTGTTGAAATCTCCCACTATTATTGTGTAGGGTGCAATGTATGCTTTAAGTTTTAGTAAAGTGTCTTTTATGTATGTGGGTGCCCTTACATTTGGGGCATAGATGTTGAGAATTGCAAGTTCCTCTTGGTACATTTTTCCTTTCATGAATATGAAGTGTCCTTCTTTATCTTTTTTGATTACTTCTGGTTGAAAACTGATTTTATTTGATATTAGAATCGCTACTCCAGCTTGTTTCTTGGGACCATTTGCTTGGAAGATTGTTTTCCAACCTTTTACTCTGAGGTAGTGTCTGTCCTTTCCACAGAGGTGCGTTTCCTGAATGCAGCAAAATGTTGGGTCCTGTTTACGTATCCAGTCTGATAGTCTATGTCTTTTTACTGGAGAATTGAGTCCATTGATATTAAGAGATATTAAGGAAAAATGAGTGTTGTTTCCTGTTATTTTTGTTATTGGCATTGGAGATATGTTTGTGTAGCTACCTTCTTTTACGGTTTTTGGAAGATTACTTTCCTGCTTTTTCTAGGTTGTAGTTTCCCTCCTTGTGATGGAGTTTTCCACCCATTATCCTTTGAAATGCTGGGATTGTGTTGAGATACTGTGTAAATTTGGATTTGTCATGGAATATTTTGGTTTCTCCATCAATAATGATTGACAGTTTTGCTGGGTATAGTAGTCTGGGCTGACATTTATGTTCTTTTAGGATCTGTATGATATCGGTCCAGGATCTTCTGGCTTTTATGGTCTCTGGTGAGAAGTCTGATGTAATTCTTATAGGTCTGCCTTTATATGTTACTTTGCCTTTTTCCCTTACTGCTTTTAGTATTTTTTCTTTGTTTTGTACATTTGATGTTTTGACTATTATGTGGCGGGAAGTATTTCTTTTCTGGTCTAAACTATTTGGAGTTCTGTAGGCTTCTTGTATATTTATGGACATCTCTTTCTTTAGGTTAGGGAAGTTTTCCTCTATAATTTTGTTGAGGATATTTACTGGTCCTTTAAGTTGGGAGTCTTCCCCCTCATCTATTCCTATTATCCTTAGGTTTGGCCTTCTCATTGTGTCTTGGATTTCTTGTACATTTTGGGTTAGTAGCTTTTTGTATTTTGCATTTTCTTTGACAGTTGTGTCAATGTTTTCCATGGTATCTTCTGCACATGAGATTCTCTCTTCCATCTCTTGTATTCTGTTGGTAATACTTGTGTCTATGACTCCTGATCGTTTTTTTAAGTTTTCTATCTCCAGGGTGTTCTCCCTTTGTGATTTCTTTATTGTTTCTACTTCCATTTTTAGATCCTGCATGGTTTTGTTTAATTCCTTCTCCTGTTTGGTTGCATTTTCTTGCAATTCCTTAAGGGATTTTTGTGTTTCCTCTCTAAGGGTTTCTATCTGTTCTTTGAGAGTGTTATTTATGTCTTTCTTAAAGTCCTCTATCATCATCATGAGAAGTGATTTTAATTCTGAATCCTGCTTTTCTGGTGTGATGGGGTGTTCAGGGATTGCTATGATGGGGGAACTGGGTTCTGATGTTGCCATGTAACTTTGATTTCTGTTGCTTACGTTCTTGCTCCTGCCTTTTGCCATCTGGTTAATTCTAGTGCTACCTGAACTTCTGTCTCTGATTGAAGCCTGTCTTTCCAGTTGTCTCGTTTGTGTTTGGTCTTCTAGGAGTCCAGATGTCTTTGTGATTTTTTCCAGCTGCCCTGATTACAGTGGTATCTCTAGGATGCCTCAGGATATGGTGCCTCCTATGTAGCAGTCCAGCTAGATGTCTGCTGTTCTGGGTGCAGTGTCTCCTCTTGGATATCTCAGGGTATGTTGTCTGACACTCTGAGTTCAGTTGTTCCTCTGTGGCTCTGGGTTGAGCGGACCTTCCAGTATGTCTCAGGCGGTGACCGGGGTCCACACAACTGCAGACCTGGTAGAGGTCTGGTCCGGGACTCAGACCCGAGAGATGGGCAGAAAAGGGGTGCTAGCCGGCAGGGGCGCGGGGGAAGGGGGGTGGGGAGGGGTATCTGCTGGGTTCTGAGCACTCAGGGCGCCCAGCTATGAGCTCAGGGTAGTATGTGGGTTTTCCTACCTAAAGCTGGTTGTGGGATCTGTGGATCCCCCCGAATATGTCTGGCGGAATCCGGGATGCACTCACCCGCAGGCCCCAGACCGGAGGAGGGGCGAGCAGCAGAAGGAGCGTGCTAGCGCTGGCTATGGGTTCTATGGATCCCCCAGAATGTGTCTGGCAGAATCCAGGGTGCACTCACCCGCAGGCCTCAGACCGGAGGATGGGCGAGCGGCGGAAGGGGCATGCTAGCACTGGCTATGGGTTCTATGGATCCCCCAGAATGTGTCTGGGGGACTCCGGGGTGCACTCACCAGCAGGCCTCAGATTGGAGGAGGGGCGAGCCCCCCTTCAGCTTCTTTAGTCCTTTCTCTAACTCCTCCACTGGGGACCCAGTGCTTAGTCCAATGTTTGGCTGCAAGCATCTACCTCTGTATTTCTCAGGCTCTGGCAAAACCTCTCAGGAGACAGCTACATCAGGCTCCTGTCAGCAAGCACTTCTTGGCATCTGCAATAATGTCTGGGTTTGGTGTCTGTATATGGGATGGATCCCCAGGTGGGGCAGTCTCTGGATGGCGTTTCCTTCAGTCTCTGCTCCATACTTTGTCTCTGTATTTCCTCCCGTGAATAATTTGTTTCCTATTTTAAGAAGAACAGAAACATCCACTCTTTGGTCTTTTTCTTGATCTTCATGTGATCTGTGAATTATATATTGGATATTCTGAGCTTTAACTCAGTCTGGAAGTTCCTCAGAAAATTGGACATAGTACTACATGAGGACCCAGCTATAACACTCCTTGGCATATAGCCATAAGATGCTCCAACATATAACAAGGACACATGCTCCATTATGTTCATAGCAGCCTTATTTATAATAGCCAGAAGCTGGAAAAAACCACGATGTCCTTCAACAGAGGAATGGATACAGAAAATGTGGTACATTTCCACAGTGAGTACTACTCAGCTATTAAAAGCAGTGACTTCATGAAATTCTTAGGCAAATGCATAGAACTAGAAAATATCCTGAGCCAGGTAATCCAGTCACAAAAGAACATACATAGTCTGCACTCACTGACAAGTGGATATTAGCCCAAAATCTCAAGATGAGGATTTTTATATTCAATTTTATTCTGAAATTTTATCATTTTTATTCTGACCTCATCAATGACATTAAAATAAAGCTATTAAGATTTCATGTGCATATTGTTTTATTTGATTCATATAACATGTCTGGTAAACAAATTAATGATTGATTCAAATTTCCCCATTCTTAAACTGCTTTTATAACTTCTGTTAGGCAAGTTTAGACTTAAAGATTTTATTTGTAATTGGATAGATGGTATGTTGTAACAAGCATTTACATCTGATCATTTTGGAAAGGGAGATGATACACACCAAGGTGTGTAAGTAATTGAGAATATAATTCTGTGATTGGTGGATATGTACTCCTTCAACACACAACATAGATATCACAGAGTAGACAAGATACCTTGACATTGTTTTAGAAAGCAAAAATTTAAATTTTAGTGAATCTGTACTTTTATGACAGTTTCTTCCAAAGACTGTACTTTGAAAGGGCATCACATTGAGGAGGTGCTAAACAAGAGATCTTTAAAGGGATAAAACAATTATTTCTATGAAACAGTCAAGGCAGCAGCTTGATCTGTTTTGTTTTTCATTATTGCCCATTAGCTCAGATTCTGTTTCTTTAAAAGATATTTAAAACAGTAGTAAGAATTAAATAACCATGTCAATACTATAAGGCATGTACACATAGTCATATCCTGAAAACCTAATGCAGGATATAAATTATAATGGATTAGGGATATTGCTTTGAATTACCTCTTCTGTTCATTTACACAGTGTTCTGAATAAATATCTTTTCAAATTTTTCAATGGAACTGAAACATTAGACAATGGATATCATGAATAAATGACAAGTTGGTCAGTAGGTAGAAATGTAGATACATAACAAATGACTTTACCAATTGCAGTCAAACTCTTCTTCCTTATTTTATATTTTCCATTATTTGGATACAAAATCAAAACAAAAATTAATGTAGTCACAGTAGCCAACCTATGAATAATGCATAATATAATTAAACTTTTCTTTGTAGAAGATTGTTAGTGAACACATCAATGTAATCATCCAACCAAAGAGCCAGGTCACATTATTTTAATGATATACATTCAAGATTTATTTTAAACATGTCCAGTTTCACACAAGGTGGCTGAATAATTCAACAGCCCACCTGCAAAAGGTTCTTGACCACATAAAACTTGCAGCCAAGCTTTATTTCCCATTCACTTTAGAAGCAATTTGAGCATTGATTTTTAATGTTTAAAGGCAGCTGGAGTTCCAGATACACAGATGCCTAATTTTTATGTTGAATTTTTATAAGACTGTGGTTCAATTTATAAGCTCCTGTGAACAAATTCTCGGTTTCATTTTGTAGAAATACACAGATAAAATTTGAGGGTCCAGGTGTGTATGTTTTAAAACATACTTTATTGCTTTGAATTCAGCTTCTGGTAAAATTCAGATTTTTTTTTTTTATTGTTTTACAGATAAGTATAGGATAGAAAACTGAGGTTGCTTTGTGTATGTAGTATCTGAATCAGTATATTTCTCTAGGAAAACGATCATGCTTATCAGAGATTACTTTTACTTTTAATTTCAAATTACACACTATAAAGCTATTGCTATTAAAATATAGTAAAATGTTAAAGCATACATGTGAATCTACAAAAACAATAAAAAGCTAAACCTGAAACATATTTCTACAGGCAGTTAAGCAAATTCAACAAAAACTCAGAAAGTTTCCTTCCACTAAAGTTGACTAGCTTAATAGCATTAGTGGCTTAATATTTCATAGTAAATCAGACCACACTATAGTCATTAATGTTAATCATTAAACAGAATGGAAAAGATAAGCACTGCAGAAGGGATGAAGTTAACAGTATGGATGTCTGAAAAATCATAAAAATTCATACTAATCTAAACATGCCTATAGGTCTTCAACCCCATCAGAAATCCAGAATAACTGAGTTAACTGAAATTATGGGAAGCACTAAGCATAGCTTCTAAAACTTAGCCAATTTATAGAGACTGCTGAACACCTGGAAAGCCCCTCTATTTACTTTGAGAGAAAAGATTTGAGAGGATGGTCTTCAGCTGACATTCGTTCTAAAGCCAAGAAAAAAGCCAGGTTCAAAACTAAGTGTTTTAGTTAGGAGAGATGACAGAGGTTCTGGTTAGTCAACAAAATGATGGACTGGGTATTAGGACTATCTTGTACCTCACTGGTACAATTAGGAATAATTATGGTCTAATTGTATTTTGAGAGAAAAGTTTTATTTTAACTGGAGGGGTGATATGTAGGAGGAGCTAAGGGGGAAGGAGTACCAAGAGGAAGAGCTGGAGTAAGGAGAGAAGAAGATGAAGGAGAGAAGCTAGGTGATGAGGAGGGCGGGGCATGGAGGCAGATGTTCATGTGTCTCCACTAGTCAAAGATAGTTGATATATCTAGGTTGGGTATTGGGTTACACTTCTGATTGAGCATTACCAAACTTATAAAGCCTTTGATTAACATTTAAAAAAAAATTGTATAAAAGCAAAAAGGAAAAGGGGGCATGGGGTAGGGGTTTTCTAGGGAGAGGAAATGGGGAAAGAGGATGGCATCTGAAATGTAAATAAAATATAAAATAAAAAATATAAAAAAATAATAAAAAATAAAAAGAACATGCCTATAGCACATTAAATCAAATTACAAATATACATATACACTTTAAGTGAAAATTTTGGGGGGCTGACAATACTCCTTCCAGTAACATAAACATTTCATAAAAATACAATACCAATGAGAACTTCTTAGCATTTTCACACGAGCATGATAAAGCGTTTGAACACTCAAAGCCTATTGACTGGGGCTGTGTCTTAGTGACAAAACTGGTGCTCAGTTTGTGGGACTCCTTCAGTCAATTCTCCTTCACACAAGTAAAACTCAGTAATATTCATAATGAAAAGAAAAGATGCAAAAGAAACTCTACCATGTTACAATTATTCTGACACTGTCCACCTCATCTGTGTGGGGAACAATGCCATTTGGATTGATCTTCAGTATTTTCTCGTAGATATAATTTTCAAGACAAGGTAGAAAGACAACATGACCACAACTACTAGAAGCACAAAATCTAAAAAAAAAAAAAAAAAAAAAAAAAAAAAAAAAAAAAAAAAAAAAAAAAAAAAAAACCAGGCGTGAGAATCTCTCTTTGAGTTGTTGGTCAGGCTGATGAGGAAAGTCCCCAAACGTTTAAGATATACAATCTACTGTTATTTCCCTTTTATTGCCATCCAGAAATGGATGTAAATTCTCTTCAATGAAGACACCATGCACTCCCCACACAAGGTCTAGAGGCGGCCGAGCTTGCATAGAACTGAATAATTCCTCCCTGAGAATCATTTTTTATGATACTAGAAATCATCATGCAAGTTTCCAAAGGAGGACATGAATCAGCAGTCCTATGCAACTATGATGCCTAGGAATCACAACAGTGAAGAGCATGGTCCTATAATCCTAAGGGCACCTAGAAGCATGCATATCTTAGCAGAAACCAGTGACTCCCTAGTTAGACTTAAGACCTGATCAACAAAAGGGAAAACATGCCTTCTACTTAGCCAACTAGCCAGAGCTAGTGAATTAATAGATCTTAGAGGAAATCCAATAAACTCCTCTACTACTTTAATAAATTAGTTTTCTTGAAATTTTATTTTAATGTCTGTGCTTATACCCACAAGTAAGTTCAGTTCTCACACTTCAGCAAGGACACCTCTCTGTACAGCAGAGGGAAAAAATTACAGTCAATCCACAGCAATCAAAATTCAGAGCTGTTTTATCCAGTTACAGAGAAAACATTTTTGATACAAATACCACACCTAAGGCTCAGTGATCTTTATGGAGGAAGAGGGTTAGAAAGATTTTGATAGTTAGAAGAAAAGGGATATTTTTTTTTTTTTGACTCCAAGAAATATCAGAAGGGAAATCCCTAATTTTTCACTAACATAGCTATCTAAACATGAGTTGAGCAAGGATGACGGAAATAGACATGTAAATGTGGGCAAGTAAAAGTTCACCAGGCCTAAATCCTACGTAAAGAGCGATAGGCAACTAATACTGTGATTGGAGACATTGTCTTACTCAGGAAAGAACACATCAATTGGTTATGCATACTAAATGGTCATTCTTGAGAATACATAAATATAAAACACTGTATAGAGCCCACACGTTAACTGTAGAAACACACACACACTCACAAAATGTATGTCACAGCCATGAATTAAAAATGTTCATGAATTTGAAGTAAAGACAGAAATATGTATGGGAGAATTTGGAAGAACAGACGGGAAAGAAAAAATGTTGTAATTATATTAATCACCCTCCCCAAAATAAAAAATTAAAAATTCTAAATAAAAAATTCTAAATTTACATTAGAATAGTAAAAAAGATGTAATACAAATTATTACATCTTTTTTAATTTGTATAATATAATATAATTTGTATAACATCTTTTTTACTATTTACCCCCAACTTCAAACTTTCCAATACACCCCCTTAAATTATGACTTCATTGTCTTTAATAAGTACTGTTTAATAAGTTACATATATATAATTCATATGTATATTTTGAACTGAAAATTAATAAATATAACATGCTATGTTCATTTAGTATTACCTGTATGAAAATGCTTTTAGAAATAACAATTTGTCATTGGATATCCAATTAGGGATCTCATCCTTGTGGAAGACTAATTAATTCTCAGAGTCATTAATTCCATGAAATTCTTTACCTAGGTTCGGAACCCTGTGAAATTTTTTTCCCCTTCACATTGACATGCAAAATGATGCCTCAGATATTATTTATGCAATCATATTATAGAGATATCATGGATATAACTTTTCTATCCTGTCTAAGACACAGAATCTCTTAGCATATTTTTTTGATCTTCTGGCTCTCACATTCTTTCTTCTCTCTCTTCCAAATGATCCCTAAGACTTAAGTGTAGTGATTGTGCTGTGTATGTATTGATTGGTACCTGTTCTCTGCAGTTTGACAAGTTGTGCCTTTTAACGGTCTTTTCTATTTTATAGGAAGCTTCTTTGGTAAAGGATGATAGTGCCCCTAATCTGGGTGTAGGAGGGGAAGTATTTAGAATATAGTTACAAGTTATACTGGCTTAAAAAGTTGGAAGTCCTAGATCTCTATGATCCATGACTTCTTTAGCCAAGAGAATTGGCTATGTTTTATACAACAAGCCTGATTTCTCTCCTGGTAATATGGTCTTGTGTCAAATTAGACAATTGCTGTTTACCAAAATGTGTGTGCACCTGTCACACTTTGGGAGGATCTTGTCATGCTAGTCATTTTTGTGCCTCATAGGAATCATAAATGGGTAGAGTAATTGTCTGCTTTCTACCTTGCCAGCTTAGATCGCACCTTCTCACACAAGGAAAGCTAGTCTTCAGAGAGAAATATTTCAGTGCAGACACAGTTCAAACTCACTGACTCTTGTATCCAAAATGTTTGGTATCTTCTCAAGAGGGACTTATATTCCATGTTTGGGAGCTAACCAAGGGCAACAGCGATAGTCTTTACTATATTTGGAGGAATCTCCTGGACTCCCTAGACCAATCATGCAACTAGAAATTTTCCCATGCCTTGTACTGACTTTCTAACAGATTTAATGTATATGTAGTTTATAACATTTTTAATGTTTAATGAATATATATATTTTAATGAATATATATTCATTAATGAATTTTTTATGAATATATGTTTTAATGAATATATCTTTATATTTTAACATGTACAATTTTATGAGTTTTAATGAATGTATTTTAAAACATTTATATCTCCAATATTTTGCACACATGCCTAAGCATAGATTAAAATTATTTTCTCTGCCAAAATCAATGTTTTGATTTTGAAATAAATGTTATGTATTATCAAAAACTAACATCTTCAAGAATACACCAGGAATAAGTGCTAGTTTACATAATAAGTAATTTCACATGCAGTACTTGTAAGTTGTAGCCATGGGTTAAATCTTGCTTCTTTGAGGATGTAAAAGGCTTCAGTCAGTATATTATTAGTTATTTTTTATCTATGTGGGAGACTCATATCAGCCCACAACTTCTTTATAAAATTTTTTAATTGATATATTTATTCAATTTACATCCCAATATCAGGGCCCCTATCCTCCTAGTGCCCTCTCAGGCAGATATTTTCCTCATTCCCTGTCCCCTTCTTCTCTAAGAATGAAGGTATCCACTCTGGTTATTATCTGGGTATCCTGTTCATATTCCCCAGCACATCAGTCACTGCAGGACTAAGTACATCCTCTCCCATTAAGGCTAGACAAGAGGGTCCAACATGCAGACAACAGATTCCTGTACAGCCCCTGATCCACTTGTTGGAGGACCCACATGAAGAGAAAACCACACATCCGCTACATATGTGCAGAAAGTCTAGGTCCAGCACAAGCTCACTTTTGGTGGTTCAGTCTCTGGGAGCCCTCAAGTGTCCAGGTTAGTTGACATATTCAGTCTTCCTGTGCAGTCTCTCTCCTTCCCCAGCTCTTCCATAAGTCTCCCTAAACTCTGTCTAATGTTTGTCTATGGGTCTCTGCATAGGTTTCTTTTGGCTGCTCAGTGAAGCCTCCAGAGGAAAGTTATGCTTGGCTCTTCTCTGCAAGCATAACAGAGTATTATTAATATTGTCAGGGATTTGTTCTTGCTCGTAGGATGGGTCTCAATTTGGGCCAGTCATTAATTGGCCATTCCCTCCATCTTTGCTGTATATTTGCCCCTGCACATCTTGTAGGCAAAACACATATTGGGTTGAAGGTTTTGTGGGTAGGTTAATGTCTTTATCCCTCCACTGGGAGTCTTGCCTGGCTAGAGAAAGTTAAGGCTTCAATCTCTAAATGCTATAAAAAAAAAATCATCTATTTATACATTATGTTGTATTTAGCATCAAAAGTGAAGGCATGTGCTATAAACTTGAAAGTATATATTGTCATTACTAGTTATTTCTGTTATCAATTATGTGGGGACTTCTTTTAGCACCACCAGAGATACCTATTTCTTCTCTGTTTGCCAAGGACTCTGGTTATCCTTGTTAGTTTAAGTCATTTTAAAAGAAAACATACTATTGTCATTGTATAGAAGTTCTATAATTAGTGTTTTTATTTTAAAATTATTCTCTACTCATGAAAAGATATTCTTAACTTATAATTTTTTAATTATCTATAATTTGTAAAACTTGCCTGACATCCAATGTATGTGTTTTCTATAATTTTCCTTTAATGTCTCAAGCAAAACTTGTATGTGGTTTGTTCATTCATGAAGACATAGATTTCTCTATAATATTTCCATACATATACCAAATTTCATAAGGAGTTATAATATAAATACTTTTTCAAGCACCAAAATTGTGATTTAAATTTTAATAGCATGAACTTAAAAATGTAACATTTAAATAATTGAATTAGAATATAATGTTATTTCTATGGTCTATTGTAGTTTCTTTATAAAGATATTGTATTGTAAGTGTAGTTGAAATCCAGTTAAATGCAAGCATTTAACTTAAAGGCTAAGCATTCTAAAGCTTCACTATGCATCATTTTTTGGATCTGGGTTTGTCTTAATTTATTTACAATACAATGAAACAACAATGTGAAATAAATGTCATTTGTAAGTAGGTTATATATACTAGTGCCACAAGAAGGTAGCCAAATCCTTTTAAATCCTTCATGAAAACCTAGTGCTTAACCAAAGCACTATATTGTCATTCATTCTTGGATTAGGTTCTTTTGTTCCTTCTTATTTCAGTTGGAACCTTTTCATGCCTTTAGCCTGTATTCAGCATATTAAAAGTTTGTAACTTGTTCTTACTTTCATAATATTCAAAAAAAAAAAATCCAGTTGAAGACTGAGTATTATGCTAGAATAAAAAAGATGAACAGCCTGGCAGTGGTGGCACACACCTTTAATCCCAGTACTTGGGAGGCAGAGGCAGGTGAATTTCTGAGTTCCAGACCAGCCTAGTCTATAAAGTGAGTTCTAGCACAGCCAGGGTTACACAGAGAAACCATGTCTCGAAAAATCAATCAATCAATCAATAAAATGATAAAATAAAATAAATAAAAAACTGAACATAATGTGACAGAAGAGAAGTTAGAGGAAGTGATATCTTTTGGTCATTTTGTGTTTGACAATATTACCAAGAGTATTTAATAGAAAAAAGATAAATGGGTCAATAATATCAGACATTTATTTGTTAGTAAATCAAGTTAGCCCTTTATATTGTAGCATATGCAATAATTAACTAAAAATTGATTACATTTTAAAATCCAAGACCAAAGCTGTTAAAATTAGTAATGGAAATTTAGGAAAGATTTTTTTTTTATGTTTATCTGTAAAATACATTTTGGTTATGCACCCAAAATCACAAATGCAAAGTAATCTCCTAAGTTTGAAAAATAACATGAAGGTTACTCAGAAAAGTAGAGAAAATTTAATATCTTGAAGTGATATCTGAAACTTCAAGTACATAGGAACAGTATCCACAATGATCTAACTAAGGGATTTCTATGTGATGTAATATATTTATGACAATTAAAAAATTATTTAACAATAGAATGGTTGGTTATTAAAACAAAGTTCATACAATCTTCCTCAAATTGTTTTGAGAATATTTTATCACTTCAATGCTAATTTGCTCATAATTTTTATAAAGATTAATTTACTCATAATGTTTATAAAAAGACTTACCATGGAGACAAAATTTTAATACTTTATATTAAATTATTTAAATATAACTATATTTATAGTCCTGCAGCTAGTTTATCAAGCAGCTGTTTAATATGTTTAAAGACTTAATTAAATAAGTTTATATAATTTTAACTACTTTCTCTGGTTCGAATTAATAAAAAAAACCTGCAGCAAAATTTTGAAATATGCATTAAAATTCATTAAAACAGAGGCTCTGGTTTCATTATGTAATGCTGTCAAACTTTTAAGACCTTACTGGTCTTACTGGTAGCCAAGTTCTTTTATAACCTATGAAATTAAAAAGCCAAATAAATTATACCCTATCAATGAGTCAACTAATAGTTTTCTCCCAAACAAAATACTATCCCAAAAGCTTGTTTTTTAAGGCTTTAAAAATATAGCAGGTGGTCTCTGTGACTCCTGTTGGTTCTTGAATACATAGGAATTTATTTTTAAAAAGTCAGGAATAAATACATGATAAACCTTCAGAATGCATCAGGTACTATGCTAGGTACAATATACATTATCTGCTTTTATGTTTACATGAATCTTTAGCATAGTAAAATTATTTTAATCATATATGTATGATTAGACTAGATACAATTCATCAAAGCACAGGGTGTTAAGAAAAAAGCTTTAATTCAATAAGAAAGTTATTGCTTACTAGGATTCTTCCATTAAAAATAAGTGCTTTGCAAGGGAAAATTCACTCAGATAATAATCGTAACTTTCACACTGTATGTTGATCAAATAAAAGAAAATATCCTGTACTTGAAAATTTCTAAAGACTAATTTTAAGTGAGTCTTGACATCAAAATAGGTTATTTATGAAAGAGAGTGCGTAATCTTGACTACATTGTCTTGGCTGGACATTCTTTCTAAAGACAAATAAAACCTAAAGATACGACTATCTCATTAGACATACATTATCTATTTCTTGACAGTAGTTTATATATTTGCTTATTTTCTGTTACGTATTTTTCAAGTAGTCTAAAAATAGAATTTAAATTGTTATTATTCTTATTTTATAGAGAAACAAATTAAAGCTTAATAAGATTATGTAAATTTTTCAAAGCCATGTTGATAGAAAAATGGAACCATGACCCTTACTTTTATTTTCTTTAAGCAAAAAACATAACCAGTCGATCCACATGCCTTGAAGGGTGTTACAGTTCCATGACTAGTAACGGGAATTTTAATTTTATGGATCCAAATTATCGTTGAGAATTCCTTCTTGCTATGTGAGTCTTGAGATGCCTCTTGGTGCATGATAAGTAGAAACAGATTATAAATCATTGTTCATGATAAGTGAGAAGAATTCCTTCCACAAATAGGAACATAAGGGATATATTTACTTAACTTAAAACATTTAAAAATGATCTCGGGGAAACATTCATTATAATGTGTCTAGAAAGAAAAAAAACAATAAAAGCCTTTTCTATCACTGTAAAGCATAAAATCAAATTTATTCCCTCAGGCATTGCTATAATTTTATGTCTAAATGCACTGTCCATGCAGCTAAGCAACTGGTAAAAAAAACTGTATTTGAACAAATGGGAAAAGAAATTTAAGGGATAATAAAATAAAACTAATCCACATCAAATGTATAAATCATATTGTTTCTTTACAAATAGCACAGGATTAGATTCTTTTCAAAGAGTAGTAATAAATACTCTAGAAAAACATCTTAAAAGAAGATGGTTTATTTTGGCTCAGATCTCAAGGATACAGTCATCATGGCAGAAACTAGACAGCAGAGTATGATGTAGCCATCTAAAATTGCTTCCACAGACAGGATGCATATAAGGGTGAATTGTTGAAGTCCATCTGGCTCTTCTGTATTCAGTCTAGGACTCCAGCCCACACTCAAGATAGGTTTTCCCCTATCAGTGAACCAAATCTCAACCTAGACAAGCCCAGAAGATTGTCTTCTAGGTGATTCTACATCCTGTTTAGCTGACAACCAAATTTAAACATGTGTTTACCAAAAAATGTATCTCCACTGATCATATTATTACATTTGAAATTTTTAAAAATGGAAGTTTGAATTTATATATGTATCTTGGAACAGCTACCAGTTTATAATGCATATAATAAGTTCACATTATAAACTCTCTATGCAATGTAAATGGCCAGATAATAGATACATATATTGAAAGAAAAAAATCAAGAATCACTTATTCCAATATCCATAGTATACCATATTCCACAATATTTATCAGTAAATATTGTTAAAACTATGTTGGGGCCGACTTTTAGCAGAAAGCGGCTATCAGCTTTGCAGCCATCTTGAGCCATATACCCTGACATCTGACTTGGATTACAATAGCCTACAACAGCTGAGCACACTCTGATAATCTTGGTTTAGATACCTTGAGATTAAAGGTGTGTAAGATTAAAGGTGTGTAACTTAAGAGTGATTTAGAAGTGTAGAGATCAGATTTAGAGACACAAACCTAAGGGCATGATTAAAGGTGTAACCAAAAGGCATGGCTTAAAAGTGAGATATATAAAAGGCAGAGACAGAACAGAACAGAACCAGACACGGCAGAAAGAAGACAGGTAGCAGGCACTTGGAAGAGAACTTGGAAGAAGTAACTTGGAACTTGGAGGGACTAGGAGCTAGGGACTAGGCACTAGGAACTCAAGACTTAGGACTTAGACTGAAGAATAAATGGGATTGAATTACACTTTGTCTGGTCTGCATTCTTCGAGTCCATCTTCAATTTCGCTCTTGCTGAACCCCGACCCGTGGACCGGAGCGGCAGCTTGGGCCGGGATACAGTGGCGGCCCAAACGTGGGTTGGCCCGGGCCTCAACATTTTGCTTGGGCCGCGACATTTTTTGGTTGCACCAACGTGGGGCTAGTGTGGACCCCAACAAAACTAGAAAACACAAATTGATACAAATTGGGTTTTTTTGTTTGTTTGTTTCTACATTTAAGTAAGTAATTAATCTATTTTTTACATTTCAGATTTTATCCCCCCACTGTCCACCCCCCCATTCCACATCCCATACCTCTTTCCCAACCCATGTCTCCATGTGGATGTCCCCACCATACAACCCCCACCCAACCAGACTCTAAACTTCCTGGGGCCTCCAGTCTCGTGAGGATTAGGTGCATCTTCTCTGACTGAACCCAGATCTGGCAGTCCTGTGCTGTATATATGTTGGGGGCCTCATACTAGCTGGTGTATGCTGCCTGGTTGATGGTCCAGTGTTTGAGACATCTCAGTTTTCCAGTTTAATTGAGACTGCTGGACCACCTACAGGGTCAGCCTCCTCCTCAGCTTCTTCCAGCCTTTCCCTAATTCAACCACAGGGGTCAGCAGCTTCTATACATTGATTTTGAAGAAACTTATTTCAAATAGCTAAATATGAGCATTTCATTTTTACTAAGGAAGTAAAAAGCTTTTTTCAGAAAATGAACCACTGTACACTAGACAAAGGTCATCATAGTTTTGAAAGATATTATTTTGTAAGAATTTATTTCAATAATTAATTGATTCAAAGAGTGTGTTTTTTTCTGATTTTCTATTTGATGATACATTAGTGATTTTTTTTAATAATTAGAAAAACAATTTGGTCACTGTAAATTTTAGTTAAATATATTAGTTTTAATATTAGTTTTAATTCTGCTAGGAGAAGAGTTTTTGCCAAAACATAAGTAGTGCAGATTTAATCCTAAAATTTGGTTCATTATTTGTAGATTATGTTATCCATTTGTTTGGAGAGTAAAATACATGATGGCATGAGATACTAATCAAAGACAAAAGGGGGAAGGAGACTGGAAAATGACAATTCTATCATGACAATATTTCATATATATATATGTATATATATATATATGAAATATGTATATTTCTTCCATATACATATAAAAGAATTAGTGTCATATATATATAATATATAACTATAGCATGAAAATATTTACTATTTACTATGTATATATAAAAATATATACATATTTTCATATGCTTATCAGTGGTAAGTTGATATTTAAAAGATCACTCTAAAATACCATTAGATAATCTCTCTCTAAATATAGTTCACTTTCCTCTCTTTTGCTTGGAACATTCATTATACCTAAAATATACTCTTTATGTATTCACTTCATTAATGTCTCTTCTTTAATTATCAACCAAAATTCCCTATTCAGAAAAATTGCTGAAGAGTTAATAATTATAAAAAATTAATTTCCCTCTTAAACTTCAGAGTATTCAGTACTTTTAAATCTCATAGACATAAAACTTGAAGCTTCCTGTAAGCTGGCATACACTTACCATGGTGCAACATTGATTTGAATATTTCACTTCTAATGCATACATTAGCTGTTCACAAAAGTACACAAGAAACCCTTGATAAGTTGAGAGACCTTGCCTGATAATACAACAAACTCCATTTAAGAAGGCTCCATTTTAAACTAAGGAGTAAGCCAGAGCCAGGCTGACTCCATGACAGGATGCATACATTAAGAGACTAAGCCTAAGTTTCTGTTTCTCAGAAACGAGTATCTGAATCCAGGAACTGTAGACAGTTAACCAGAGCCATGGGCAAGCCATCTGAATATACCTGGACATCTGGCCTTCAGTAAGAAAATGTAGCAGAAATGAATACACAACAAGCCCTTAGGAAGAAAGTATCTAGTATCTAATGTTTTAGATGTCATAGAAAAATTGTTCAAGGTATGAGCTCAATGGTAGCTAATGATTATGTGACATACTATAGTTTTACATGGCTACTAATCATGTTATGGCCAAGTTGAAAGACACCTAACCCTGTTGCAATAATAAATAAATAAAAAGGCTAAATTGTAGGTGCTAGGGACTTCAGTGCTACCCTGCTGCATCAGAGAAGACTGAGAGTCAGAGATCGAAACTGGATAAAGAATCATCACTTTTGCATAGTAGTTCAACCCTTGGTGGTCTTTGGGGACATCAGATCTGGGCTTTTCAAAGTAAAAACATTGAAAGCACTTGAAGCTCAAATAGGAGCAAACTCTTTAAACAAAATAAAGCTTTGAAATTAATGTTAAATACTAAAACAGTTATTTAAAATAATTTTCTCAAACACAGAGTAGGGGGGAATGTGAGGGTGGGGAGGGGATAGTGGGGGGGTAGGTGCGGTCACTGCCTCATAGAAGCATAAGGAGGGGGATGGGATAGGAGGTTTCTGGGTGGTGGGAGGAAGTGAAGTAAGGGGATAAAATCTGAAATATAAATATTACAACCAATTTTAAAAAGAGGGGAAAAAAGAAAAAAATAAAATAATTTTCTCATGAAAACAACATTAATAATTTTAATATTTGTTACAAACTTTTGAGGAAGTTGTGAGGTGATATATTTATAGCAAGGAATTTTTGAAGCTCTAATTTAAAACTTTTATATTTAGTTGGTATGTGTGTGTGTGTGTGTCTGTCTGTCTGTCTGTCTGTCACAGGTGTGATGTGCCCATAGAAATTGAGAAGATTGTCAGGCAATCTGGAGCTGTAGATGCAAATTGACTCTGGGAGCCAAACTGTCTTTCTGTATAAGAGAGCAGGTATTCCCAAGTATTGATATGTCTCTCCAGTCCAGGAGATTTCACATTTAAGGAATACAATACTGATTTAATAGCAATATATAAATGCATAATAATTTTTTTCTGTATTTGGTGTCTTATTCTATTTTTCATAAATAAAGAAGGTATCTGGCCTATATATCTTATTGTCTCATATCTTAAGTATTAAAGTATAGAATTTAACCATTCAACCCCCAGTTGACATCAGAAATATCAAATTATCCACATGATTCATTAAATTCATATGCTCTTAGCTCATAAAAATTATGATAAAGTTGAATGTTCACAAATTGCTATAGAATATTTAACATAAAACTACCATTTAAAAAACTTGTTTTGACAGGCGACAGACAAATTGAAAAGTAAAGTGGTCTTAATGTAATGATGTGACTCCTTAATTCCATTTAAATTATTGTAAAATTATTATGGTTGGGGAATTTATAATCAACTACTTTCCATCTACTTATTTTGTCACCTGCCATCATTCAGACTTCAGAATTTGTTTTATTTTTTTTTCCAATTCCATTCGATGCCTTCAAGATTGACTTTAGTTTCAAAAGCAGCAAGCATCCTTAACTGCTGAGGCATTCCTCCACCTCCACCCCTATTTTAGTTCTACCACCACTGCTAATTTAGTAGGCATTTCTCCTGAATACATCAACAGAGCAGACCAGGGAAACAGGCAACTCACAGGCATAACATACACTAAAATCTAGGGAATAATCAGAAACTAAGGAACAAAATACCTACCTAAGAAAGGCAAATACAGAAATCAGTAGCTGGATCTATAATCATTGTAAACCCATAGGCCTAGATGCCAGCATAAAAACACAATCAATAACAGCCAGCATAATATGGCTCCACTAGCATCCAGCTATCCTTCCACAGCAGACCCTCAATATTCCTGAAGCACAGGAAAAAGCTGCTAAAACCAACTACATAGAAGCATAGTGCTCCTTAAGTGAAAATGAATAAATCCTTTAAATAAATCCAGAAAAACACCAACAAAATACTTGAGGAAATCCATTAATGAAATTCAAAATAAACAATAACATACAGTTAAAAAAAAAAAAAAAAAAAAAAAAAAACTGTAGAAGACCTAAAAGTGGAGAAAGAATCAATCAAGAAAACACAATCGGAGGAAAGGAAAAATGTATGAATTTGAATAGGAACTATGAAAGAAAGCTTCTCCTAAAGAATGTAAGAGATGGAAGACAGAATTACAGGTGTTGAAAATATAGTAGAAGTAATGCATACATAGGTCAAAGAAAATCTTAAATCTATAAAATCCCTAACACAAAACAGTTAGTAAATCTTGGACACTATGGAAAGACCAAACCTAAGAATAATCTGAATAGAAAAGGAGAAGAATCCCAGCTTAAAAGCACAGAGAGTATTTTCAACAAAATTATTAAGGAAAAATTTTCTTACCTAATGGAGATAGTGATAAAGGTACAAGGAAGGTACAGAACACAAAACAGATTAGACCATAAAAGAAAGTCCCTTTATCATATAATAATCAAAATACTAGCCATACAGAGCAAAGAAAGAGTATTAAAAATCTGTAAAAGAAAAACATATGAAGGCAAACCTATTAGAATTACATCTGATTCCTTACTGAAACTCTAAAAGACAAAATGCTCTGGACAGATTCCTTGAAGGTTCAAAGAAACCACAGATGCCAACCCAGACTACTCAACCCAAGAAAACGTTTAATCACCATAAATGGAAGAACTAAGATATTTTTATCATGAAGTCAAATTAGAACAATATCTATATACAAATCCAGCCCTACATAAAGAAAACTCAAATCCAAGAAGGATAATTTTATACATGAGAACAGAAAATAATCTCTCACATGAGCAAAATCAAAATAAGGGACACTTGCTCTCAAATCATTTGTGATTGATATGTCTCAATATCAACACTCTAAATTTCCCAATAAAAGAATAAGAGAATGTAAACAAAACCAGAATTGCTCCTCCTGCATTCAAGAAACACACCTCAAAATGAATGAGAGATATCATCTCAGATTAAAGGCTTGGAAAAAGTTATTTCATGAAAATTAACCCAAGAAGCAAGATGGTGTAGCCATTCTAGTAGCCAAAAAATAGACTTCAAGTCCAAACTAAGCAAAAGAAATATGGAAGAACACTATATACTAATCAAAAAGAAATTCACTAACAGTTCAATTCTTAACATTTGTGCTCCAAAATGAGAGTGCCTAAGTTTGTAAAAGAAACACTACTACAGGTTAAATTACATATTGACTTTCACTCATTGATAGTGGAAGACTTTAATACTACACTCCCATTAACAGAAGGTTACACAGAAAAAAATTAAAAAGAAAAATATTGGAATTAACAAGCCAAATGAACCTAAAATACATTTAGAGAACATTTCACCCAAACACACAGAAACACACACACACACACAGACACACACACACAGACACACACACAAATATAAATACATATATATTCTTCTCCTTTCCTACAACTCATAGAATTCTCTCAAAATTGGCCACATATTCAGACATGAAAAGTCCCAAAAGATATCAGAAAACTGAAATAATTACCTGTATCCTATCAGGTACGAATTAAATTTTATCAACTCAACGAGAGCCACAGAAAACATGAAAACTTGTGGAAAACTGAAAAACTCTCTACTGAATAAAAAAAAAATTATGACAGGACAGAAATAACAAATAAATTAAAGACTTTCTAGAATCAATGAAAAGGAATATACAGTTTTATCCTAAAAGGAACATAATAATAGTGTTGCTAGAGGAACATTCTTAGAACTAAGCTAGATTTAAAAACTTTGGAAAGACCTCCTACAAAAAAACTTAACAGAACACCTGAGCTCTATAACAAACAGAAGTAATCACAACCAAGAAGAGTAGGCTGCAGGAAAGAATCAAACTGAGGGCTGAAATCAATAAAAGAGGAAACAAAACAAAACAAAAAATCAATGACACAGAGAATTGGTTCTTTGATAATAGCAACAAGATAGACAAACCTATTATTATTATTATTATTATTATTATTATTATTATTATTATTATTATTATTGTTATTACATTTCAAATGATACCTCCTTCCTGGTTACCCCTCCGTAACTGCTCCTGCATCACATTCCCCCCTTCCCCTCATCTCTGCCTCTATGAAGGTGCTTCTCCACCAACTCAGTCCTGCCTCATCCCTCTGGTAACTTCTAAGCTGGGGCATCAGGCCTCCACAGGACCAAGGGCCTCCCCCACCACTGATGTCAACTGAGGCTATCCTCTGCTACATATGTATCTGGAGCCATAGATCCCTCCATGTATATGCTTTTGATTGGGGTTAGTCCCTGGGAACTTTGAATGGTCTGGTTAATTGATATTGTTCTTCCTGTGCTTTTGCAATCCCCTTCAGCTCCTTTATAAAACTAACTATAAAACAAAGGAGAATATATCTAATTAAAATTGCAAAGCAAAAAAGGACACCAAGGAAATACAAAGAATCAAAAGGATAGACTGAAAATCTGCACTTGACTAAATTGGAAAATTTTAAAGAAATAGATAATTTTCTATATAGGTACCACCTACCACAGTTAAATCAAAATCAGATAAACAATTAAAATAGAACACAACATCTAGTGAATTAAAATCAGTAGTTAAAAATATCTCCCATTCTACCCCGCAAGGAAGTCCACAGTCATATGATTTTAGTGCAGAATTCCACCAGACTGTCAAAGGAAAGCAAACACTAACACTTCTCTAGTTATTCCACAAAATCGAAACACAAGTGAGGAACATTACTAAATTTGTTCTATGAGGCCTTAACTATGTTTATACTCAAACAACATAAAGACTCAACAAAGAAATGAAATTGCAGAGCAATTCCTTATGAACATAGAGGCAAAAATTCAATAAAATACTCTAAACCCAAACCCAAGATCACACCAAAAAGATTATTCTTTATTATCAAGTAGGATTGACCCAAAAGATTCAGGAATAACTCAATATATGGCAATTATTAAATGCAAAACATCACACAAGCCAACTGTAAAGAAGAATAAAAAGCCTATGATCATTTCATTAGATGTTTGTACAGGCCGTTGACAAAATTCCACACCCCTTCATGATAAAAGTCTTAGATTAAGGATACAAGGAACATACCTAAACATAATGAAATTTTATGGCAAATATATAGCCAATATCAAATTAAATTAGTGATACCCAAGACAATACTACTAAAATCAGGAACAAGAAAAACTTACTCACTCTCTCCATATGTATTCAAAAAAGTATTAGACTTTTAGATTCAGCAGTAAGGTAATTAAAGGATATCAATAGGACACAAATTAAAAAGTTAAAATATCATTATTTGCAGATGATATATAGTATACATATGGATTCTAAAAACTTCATCAGGGAAATTCTACAATAGAGAAACACTTTCAGCAAAGTAGCTGAATATGAGACTAACTACCCCCCCCCAAAAAAAAAACTGTAGTCCTTTTATATATACATGATAACTGGGCTATGAAAAACTGAGGGGGAAAAAAACCTTTCAAAATAACTATATATATATATACACACACATACACACGCGCGTGCACACACACACACACATATATCTTGGTGGAACTCTAACTAAGCAAGTAAAAGACTTATATGACAAAAATGTCAAGTCTTTGAAGAAAGAAATTGAGGAAAATATAAGAAGATGGAAAGACCTCCTAAGCTCATGGATCAGTAGGATTCACACAGTAAAGATAGCCATCCTACCAAAAGCAATTTACAAATTCAATTCAATCCCCATCAAATTTCCAACACAATTCTTGCCAAAATTTCAAAGAACATTTTTAAAATTTCATATGTGAAAGCAAATCACATAGGAGCTAAAACAATCCTGAACAATAAAACGACATCTTAAGGACTCACAATTGCAAATTTCAAGTTGTCCTGAAGATCTATAGTAATAAAAATCACCTGAAAACTAGACAGGTTGTTCAACAATATTGAATTGATGACCCAGTTATAAATCAATACACATATGGACACATATGGATTTTTTAAGAAAATATTTTGATAAAGAAATAAAAAAGATTGAAAATAAATTGAATTTTCCAGTGTTTGTCAAGCTGTATGTTTGCAAGTGGAATAATGCAAATAGATCCATATTCATCAGCCTGCACAAAACTCAAGTCCAAATGGATCAAAGACCTCAACACAAAACTAGACACACTCAATCCGATTGTTGATAAATTTATACGATCCTTGAATGTATTAGCACAGATGAGTTTCTGAACAGAACACCCATACAGAAGGCACTAGGATCAACAATAAATGGGACTTCATGAAACTGTGAGTCTAAGGACACTACCAAGTATTCAAAGTGGCATCCTACAGATTGTAAAACAATTTTCATTAACTCTGTATATGATAAATGACTAATATCTGAAATATATAAGGAACTCAAGAAACTAGACATCAAAAAATACCCCACATACTCCAATTAAAAAATAGGGAATAATCCTAAGGAGAATTCTCATAAGCTAACTCAAATGGCTGAGAAACATTTAAAGAAATGTCCAGCATCCTTAGTCAAGGAAATACAGATAAAAAGTTCTTGAGATTTCACCTGTCAAATGAGGAAGATCAAAAGCATAAGTGATAGTTCACGCTGGTGAGGATGTTGGATAACAGGAACACTCATCCATTGCCAGTGGAAGTGCAAACTTGTACAACCATTTTTCAAATCAATATGGAGGTTACTCAGAAAGGTGAAAATTGATCTACTTCTAGATCCAGCTATACAACTATTGGGTATATACCCAAAGTATGTTACATCCTACCAGGAGACCATTTGCTCAACCATGTTCATCAGAAACTGAAAACAATTTAGCTGTTCTTTTATCGAAGAATAGATAAAGAAAATATAGTACATTTGTACAATGTTTTATTACTTAAAAGTTGTTAAAAATGATGAAATGAAATTTGCAGAAAAATAGATATATTTGCTAGAAATTTAGAAAAAAAAACTAGAAAAAAAATCATCATCCTGAATGAGGTAACTCATATCCAGAAAGACAGATGTGGTACCTATTCACTCAAAAGTAGATATTGTCCATTAACTAAAAGATTACTAAGCTTCAATCCATAGACCCATAGAGGTTAGGAAGAAAAAGAGGAGTCTAGGAAGGATGCATGGATCTCCCTGGGAGAGGGGAATATAACAGATTTTATGTTTTATGTAAGCAGGTGGAGATGGAAAAGGGGGGATCAGGTGGGGAGGAGATGGGCAAAAAGAAAAAGAAAAGGAAAAATAGAGCAGTTTACCACTATCGGAGTAAAATATGTTATCATAAGAACCCATAACTAGACACTGGAATCACAACACCAGAGATTATTTTTTTTATAATTGCAATTATGTCATACTCAGACAGCATGAAAACACTAGAAATATATTTAAAGCATTTGAAAGAAAAAAAGGTGCAAAGGGAACACATATATGTTCATTTTATGCTTATTCCCATGTGTAGAATAATTGTTATATGTATGCCTCATAAGAAGGAGCAAATACTTTTAAAAATAAAGTTTGAGAGGTTATTATTTCCTCTGGGTTGATACATATAAGTGTATTTATAAGTTTATTTAATCAAGATCACATTAGAGTCTAACAAGTGACTTAAATCTTCCACTGTACACCTGCAGATAATATTTTAAATATAAACACGTGTGATAATGTCAATCTCCCTCCTAATGAATTTATTTTCCATTCAGATTAATGCCTATATTTAATTTCTGAAGAGATGACTCCTTATTTAGTACCATTTGCTGCTCTTTCTGAGGACTGCAGTATGGTTCTCATTCTGATCTTATTATTGTATCTGAAAAATACTTTTTTTTCCAATTTCCTTTTCATACTACCTAAAAGTATGTTTCAGTCAACACTTTGCATGAAGTTTTAGAATTCTTCATATTAGAGAACTATGTTTTGATTACTCTATTCAAATGGTATAATTCAGTATTAGATTAAATTATTTCATCTTTTCTATAAAACTTTTGACCCAAATGATGTGTTTCTAAAGATTTTCATTGTCTATTATTGATTTATATGTTTGCCAAGTTCTGTGGGAGTGCATTGTTGTGTTTGTTGCTGTAGCACTGATATCTACTGTGTCACCACTCAAATAATTATCATCAGAACTCATTGAAAGAATATACTAAGAAAAATTTGAATTCTTTGAGTAGTCTTCAATTGTGCTTCTCCTTGAAGATGATTAAAATGATCTCAGAGAAGGTTGGAAACAGCATATTAACATTCAATCTGCTGAAAAAAAAAGAAGTTAGATCTGTTAGAAGTCTCTCAAACTTCTGGTTCACTCTATTTTAAGGTCTTAAATGACTGATTAACCAAACTCTTATACACACTCATGTATACACACACACACACAAGCACACACACACACAACTTTACTACATTACTCTAGAATAAGAAACAGACTAAGAATAAGAGACTAAAGAGTACTCAGCGCTAAATTAGTAGGTTGTATCACACCTCTTCCTCAAGGCTCAAGAATCATCTTGAAATAAAAGAAAAAATTCAAAAACTGTTTCAGCCAGAGGTGGTGGGTGAATACAGACAGTTTCCCCACCCCCAGACATAACAGTACAGCTATACATATGAACTCACATTGACTGAGCCTACATACACTCAAGGAATCAATTTTCTTTTTTTTGTCTTTATTTTTTTTTAATGGTGTGACCCTTGGGAGATAGCTCACTCTCCAAGGCATTCACCATACCTACAGTTACTGAATAACAAAAAATATAACTCAATGATTTTAAAAATAAAACAAGAACTACACAGAGAACAGAAAATTGAGTGAGTAGAAGAGTGAATTTCAGAAATGTTGGAAGAAGGATATGAGTATACTTAAAGTACATTGCTTTAAATTCTCAAAGACTTACTAAAAATATTACTTCAAAAAACAAGAAAAAACAGCAATACATGCACCATGCACATGCATATGCACACGTGTGAGTATGCACACACATTTCTCAATAAACATTTAATTGCCCGGCAGTAGTGGCGCACGTCTTTAATTCCAGCACTTGGGAGGCAGAGGCAGGCGGATTTCTGAGTTTGAGGCCAGCCTGGTCTACACAGTGAGTTCCAGGACAATCAAGGCTATACAGAGAATCCCTGTCTCAAAAAAACAAAAAAAAAAAAAATTAATTTCTTCATAAATTTTATGAGTCTTTTCTTCCTCTATTCTAAATTCTCCATATTATACAATATGAAACCTAAAGATACTCTAATATATAGTGATTCCTTGAGATGGCTACTAGTCATTATGAAACATGATCAACTTTACCTTTTTTATGTGATTTTATATATCAATGAGATTTGTTAAATTTTATCACAGTTTTACACTACTGTATGAATTCTATCTCGGGCATTTAATACATTAAGTATTATCTCAGTTCATCTTTTTGATCATAGTTATCACTCTAACTAGTTTCTCTGAAAATGGAATGCTTCTACATAGTGATATGGCTTTGGCAGCATACAAGTGGTTGTCAAATGGTCTGTAGAACTGTACTCATGTCAAGTAGGTTTTGGCAAATATTAATGGGAAATAAAGAGCTAATACACACATTTACATATAGTAATATCTGATCTTTATATAACTTCTCTCATCAAAGGATATCAAACATGCCACAAGAGATAACCCCACTAACTTTCAAAGTATCAATAAAAGGCCACGCAATTCTCCTCCAATATCATATATTTCAAATCATACCTTTATGTAGCATGAGGTCAGTCTTTTACATAGCAACAGATATGAGGAAGAAAGAAATATTTTTAATATACAAAAATAGTTCAATTCAGAATTGCAAAGACATTAAATTCAAATTAATTTTTATAGGCTTGTTTAGAATATTTCATGCATGAAAACAGATATTAATGATTCAGTATTCTTGAAATGTGTTGTAAATTGATTAAATAAAAACTTATTCAGTTACTGTTGAACACTTTGAGTCAAGCATGCTATGATTTTCTAACTATTTCTCAAGCAAATTTTAATGAATGCTAACTTTTTCACTCATTTATTTAAAACAATTTCAAATAAAAACTTAATCAAAAGATAATCTTTGAATTTAGACTTTTCTGTCGGATACTTACTAATTTTCAGTTTCTGGATTTCCCTCCTTTGGACTTGTGGACAGAATCCAGTCCCAAATTTCTTCAGCATTACAGTGAATATATATGTGTTGAGTCACCATCAGTATCTCCAGTACACTAATTTTAAAAGCAAAACTTCAGGTCTGAGATTAGCCCCACTGAATCAGTAAATCTGAAATGAGTTCAGTAATGAAGACTTTTCATTACAATGTAGTGCCAAAATCCCTGGACCCTCTATTTTCCTTTACCATACCCATAAATTTTATATATTCCAATTTTTACATTCATAGCTTTCAATACAAATTATACATGTCATGTTAAGTCATAGTGCTTATTCAAGGCAGTTCTGAAATCCATCTAGCTAATACTTGATTGCCTTAGTTGAGAGTTTTTCAAGTAGTTAGGTAAACTGACTTTGAAAATTATACTGAACAATAAATTAAATCATCAAAAACCCTAGAAAAATAATCTTAATGTACAATAATAATTTTAGATTTCAGTATCATAGTATCTTCATACCTATATTTTATGTCTTCCATATGAAAATTGATAATCTAGTTACATGATATACATTTTAGCTGGACTGAACTAGGCTGCTGTAATCAAGAAGAGTATTACTAATCATGGAATAGGAGATAAATATGTATCAGAAGAGTGCAAATTCAGTTATGTACATGTACAGAATGATGAGTAGGGTCTGTACCATTAGTTTACACATACAAAACTGTTAAGATGCATGGAGAATTTTTCATGTATCCTAAAAAATGAATGACTTTTTACATAGTGAATGATGCATGCATCATTACTAAAGAGCTCATGCATTTCTCATTATGTATAGAGAAATACATGCAAAATGCACATGTGTCCATGAGTTGTCACACATGCCAAGATTTGTGGATACCAAAGATGGTTAAAGTAATTGAACCTTGAGTTCTCAATACTAACCAAACTGAGAGATCCCATTTAAATCTCAGAGAACAACATGGAGGAAAGAATGGAAAGAATATAAGAACCAAGTAATAGGACAAAGAGAATTGTAAAATGACATAGTTTAGGCAAGATACAGTCATCTTAGCCTTGAGCTCACAGCAGCTGTTGTTACTATCAATGCTCTCACAAGAAGCATTGTTGGTCCTGTCAACATTGTTGGTCTTACCAACAATTAATAATAGATGGTGGTAGGACTATTATCTAGAATCCTACCAATTATAACTGGACTACTGGTTTCTGATAAAGTCTGAAGAGGTGTATAAATAATTATTTAGTCAAATATAGATTACACATAGACATTCATATTGATATAGATATTGATATAAATATATACTAAGGCATATATAAAGATATGACTATCTTTAGTCATATATGTAAATACATACACATACATATAGGTCATGGATTTATTAATGAGAACTTAGAAAAGGGGAAAGAGGTAGGAGGGAGATAGTAGAGTGTAAAGCAGAGAATAATATGAATGTAGAAAAATATGAAACAAAATTAATTAATGAAAAAAATTCTATAAAATCTAAAAGTTTGAATATACTCATGGCCCTAGATTAAAAGAGTACCTTAATAAGGGAAAGTTGTGAAAATAAAACAGAAAATAATTTCCATGTTGTATTTTAAAATTATGTTTCTTCATTTTTTATGTCCCTATAATAAAAAATAACTTTAAGGTATGTTATTTTATGAATTTTACATATGTACATAGTCATATAGAAACCACTATAAGAAGCAAGACATATGCACTGACCTCTCAACTATCAGCCTTATTAATATATCGCTGGCCAGACCCTTTCCTCTCCTCTAACAATCTCCCTTCAGTTACAGTTTTGTTGCCAATAATTTCATCATCCTTAGGTGTTACTTACTTTACTTAATTTATCATTTTACATTTATATGTGGGTTTTTTTCTTTCTTTGGCTTAATTTTTGTTCAGTACACAGTTATAAAATGGTTTCTCTAACTTACCTTTTGTAGTTACTTTTTGGCATTGAGAAAAGAAAGTGGTCAATGCCCCAATGGGCAAAGGCTTCTCATTGCAAAAGACAGTTGTCAAGAACAATTTCTTTTTCTATAATCATTGGGAAAAATTCTTTTAAAAAAACCTCACTTCTATATTCCATCCCAGCAGCAGTTGCGGCTCCCTCTGCTCCTCACAATAGATCTTTGCTCCCTGACTCCATCTACTCCTCCTCTGTTTATCTTGATAAAAGGGTTGGTCTCTATGGCAGGTCAACTTGCAAGAAAAGTAAGTACTTCCACTTGTATTAGCTCTGGACAACTGAATAGGAGGAAATTGATCTCCTAAACTGGCAAAAGAATCAGAGACAACCCCTGTTCCCAGTGTAAGGAGGTCCCTAAGAAGACCAAGCTACACATCTTTAACATATATGCCAAGTGACTAGGTCACACCCATATAGCATCCCTGGTTGTTAGTTCAGTTTCTCTGATTCTCTGACTTCAGAGTAGTTTAATCTGTGGGAGATCTTTTTTTAATTCTAGGATTGAACAGTTTTGTATAAAAATGTTTTAAATAGTCACATAAACTTTTAGGTAACCATGAATTTTCATTTCTTCTAAATCAATGTCAAGGTGGGGAGTAGTTGGGTATGGCACTTTGAATGAGAAATGTCCCTCAGAGGCACCTATACTTGAACACTTGGTTTTCAATTGAGAACAGCATTGTTTGGAGATATGGAGGTGTTAAAGCCTTGTTGGAGGAAGTACATTACAGGGTACAGGCTTTGAGAATAATCTCATCCAGTGCTTTCATTTATCTTTCTCTGATCCCTGCTTGAGAATATGGTATGGGCTTTCCCAATATGCTTCCTGCTACCATGCCTATCATTTGCCACTATGTCTTCATGCCATGATAACCTCCATTCCTTCTGGAACCATAAAACCAAATTAACTCTTTCTTCAATGAACTTTCTTCCCAGCAATAAAGAAGTATCTAATACATCGTGTCCTTTAATATACACTTACTACACTCTTGCTCATACTTTCAACATTCTCCCACAGATGTACACTCCTGGAGCAATTGCAAAACATATGTACAAGACATTAAGCTTTACTAGAACTAAAATAGCACTTGAAAATGTTGCATAGTTGATCTTTCAGCACAGTCATCTTACTGAATGTGAGAACATATGATTCCTGCTTAAACTTGAAACTGCTTGATGATTAACATTGTAGCAAAAATTATATATCCTATTGGCCAAGTTTTAGCTTAGTATATATACACCAATTCTAGATTTATCTGCCTTGAGTTTGCATACTCAATGTTTAGATTTAAGGATTTGTTTTTTAAAGTGTCTGGAAGAAAAACACATGTTGTATTGTAATTTTTCCTAACACTATGAATGTTCATTTCCTTAACATTCATATTAAAATATAATTTTATAATTATACTTGAATTTATTATCACTTGAAAATCAATGGTTTTTGATGTTACTATAAGAAATGTTATTTAATCCAAGCCTATAATTTTCTAGTATATAATTCTTGGAGAATATCAAGTTATACAATTATTTTGAAAACCTATCAATCCTGAATATGACAACCATATATGTGTCAACCTTTCCACAGCTAGGTAGTTTTAAAATGCATGGCACACATGCATTCATGCATTAAAGATTTTTCCCCAAATTTTTCAAAGCAACATTATTTTTGATAATAATGTCAGTAGCTAGCAAATACAAAAAAAAATAATGTCAGTAGCTACCAAATACAAAAATATTCAAACTAAGATGAAAAGAATAATTTACTAACTCATATACTAAATGATTTTCAAAATCAATCTAGAAAGCAACAGATGAAACCATAGCATGCTTATTTTTTCCATTTGTATAAAATACAGAAATATGAATTAAATTACAGTAACAAAACATTTGTCCTTCACCACAGACATAGTCGAATTAGCAAAAACAAAATAAAACAAGCAAAAACCCAAGCAGAGTTTAAAGTAGTACTAGAAGGCACTCTATGTTTTGTATATGATCATTATCTAAATTGTGGATGGAAGATCACTGTGGGAGTGTAGGTGTGTGTGTGTGTGTGTGTGTATGTAGCCATTACCTTATACATTTTCTACACATGGTTTATTAAATGTTAATTCTACACTAGTGAAGCTTTTAATGATACATAATAGGAAAAATTAAAGAGCAATAAACTGAGACAATCCCCAAATAATAGATAATGGATATTATAATGTTTAGCCTTTTCACATAAAGATGGGAATATAATTTAGAGACATCAAAATGAAAGCTCACAATTAAGTGTCCTTATTATAAATTTACAGAAATTTTAAAATCTTTATTCTAATTTTTATTTTATAATTTTTATCATTTTATCATTTAAATGTTTTATATGGACAAGAAATCTAAAATGTTTTTTCTACTGTACAGAATGCTTAAGTACTCCTGTTTATAATCATTCACATATATCTTTTATATCATGTAAGAAAATAAAAACAAAGCAAAACAAAGCAAAAGACCAAGCAACTTTTTAAACATTCAGCAAACGAATTAAGGTGTTTTACATTAATTTTTAACTCTAGTCTAGATATAAAAAATTTTTAAAGAGCTAGGAATGCTTAAACGCTTAAGGAACACAGTTTTATTTGAATGAATATTTGAAATGTAAAGCTGATTCTTGCCAGCAGGAAAATAAAATTAACATTAGATATGACCTCTCACATGATTCATCTTGAGATAAATATTGTCTGATTGGTTAACATCTGTGTATGATTTCTTGGCAAAAGCAGAGATGTGGGCAAGTTGCCTTAAGATATTTATGATGCAGCCTGACAAAATTAATAAAACTACAGGCAAACAACCATGCTTTCTAACAAATCTCTTAATAATATCATGGTTTATATCTGTTGGGCTTTCAGTTGTGTGACATTTAAGTGAAAACCTGCTTGGAACATTAGAGTCAATGTGCTCATATCATGAATGTGTCTTTAAATACACTGAATGCTGGTATGAATTATTGAGGCACACTTCCTCCTAAGACACCCAAGAAATCACTCATGGAAATAGTTCCCTACTTTGAAACAAACAAAACTATTTTGAGATAATGGAACAGATATAACTAATTCTAGATTCCTTGTGTCTCTTATGCCCTGGTACAGTGTAATGTAACAACTCTACCAATGTATCCTTAATATATAACCATTGTCTTAATCAGGGTTTGTATTACTGCACAAAACATCATGACCAAGAAGCAAGTTGGGGAATAAAGGGTTTATTCAGCTTATACTTCCACATTGCTGTTCATCACCAAAGGAAGACAGAACAGGAACTCACATAGGGCAGGAACTTGGAGGCAGGAGTGGATGTAGAAGCCATGGTGTGTGGTGGATAGCCCTAGCCTCTTGTTGTCATGGTAACTCCACTCCTGGGAGGGGCTGCGAAGGAGGAGTGAATCTTGTAAACCTTCTGTCCAATCAAATTTGTTAAATAAAGGCTACAGCCAGTGATTGGGCAGTTGAAGAGGAGTGGGAGGAGCCAGAGGCAGGGAAAGGAGATAAGAGGAAGACCAGGGAGCTGTTGCGGAGAGGAGAAGTGGCAGAGTTGGCAGTTGGTCAAAGCAGAGGGCAGTTGGTGGAGAGAGAGAAGACAAAGAAGACCTTGACCTAGGAAACCGCAAGTTGTTAAGAGCTCTCATAGCCGGGGAATAGTGTAGTTTAATGGTAAATCTGCCCAATCTAGGCATGCAGCATTCATTTGATACTTATTGACTTGTGTCTTTATTCTATGGATTCTTTATGGGCAAGAGATTTACTGCAACAATGGTGGGTGCTTGCTTCCCTGGCTTGCTCTGTTGTTTTCCTTATAGAACCCCAGACTACCAACTCAGGGATGGCACCATCCACAATGGGTTAGGCTCTCCCCACTTGGTTGCTAATTGAGAAAACTCTTTTTTTTTCCATTAAACTCAGGCGGAGTCACACCACGAAAGCAGGACTTGAACCGGGAGAGAGTGTGGGCTCGCCCTCTGAAGGCAGCGTTGCGCCACCGCTGGCTTAACCCCCCACTCCTCTTCTAATATCTCAATGTCCATAATCAGCTTGAAGAAGCTAATGATGAGTCAGCGCCCCTATTCCCTGGGCTTGGAAACTAAGGTGGTAAATGTTGGGCTGTCTCTCTAGGGAAAACAAGTAGTTTTGTCGGAATAGAGAGGATTAGCTAGGGTTTATTGCATAGTCATAACCTATTAGTAGAAATCTGTATAATTAATATCAAGATGAAGATAGAAATTCTTAAATGGCACCAATTTACTTTTTTTACAAATTTTAAGGTTTTCATTGACATGAGCTTCTTAGTGATATAAGAGTGAGATGAATATTGTTACTCTCATGGGCATTGTACCAGTATAACACATTTAGGAATACAAAGCTAAGACCCAGTCCTTCTTTAACTTTTTTTAACTGATTTGAGATGGTCAGCCTGTGAGTTAAGGGACTATAGCAAATTCATGACTTGGAGTTTATTATAAGGGTGTTCTCTATGTTTTATTTAGAAATAGCTGAGTGGAGTTAACAGGCAACAGTCCAGATTACCTTACATGGATAGCTGGTTTTCAAAACATCAGAAATTCTTAGAATTGACATGACAAACATTTCAGTATTAATGATCATTTTCATTAGAGACCTATCTGCTCCGGACAGCTTCCTATATTGAATTCTAAGAAGAAATTGAGCATCCTTGGAGTTACTCCAGTTGTGGTGAGACAGCCACTAGGCAAGAATTGCCACTTTCCTTCTACAGACAAATTACTGTCCAGAAAAGGACACACTTGCAGAATAGTTGACTGATTATATCTGCCTAGACAGAGTAATCAGCCCTTAATAATTCTGCAGCACTAAGGTCTGTCAGAAGATCCTGGGCCAGAAGGCAGAAGAACAGATGCTCCAACGTTTTGAAGTAGAGCGAGTGTCTAGGTGTTCAGAGGTCTCTATAAATTGGCTAAGTTTTAGAAGCTATGCTTTGTGCTTCCCACAATTATAGTTAACTCAGTCATTCAGGATTTCTGATGGGGTTGAAAACATATAGTTATTGACCTTAAGAGAAAAGATTTGAGTGGATGGTCGTTAGCTGACATTCATCCTAAAGCCAGGTTCAGAACTAAATGTTTTAGTTAGAATACATGACAGAGGAGCTGTTTAGTCAACAAAAGGATGGACTGGGTATTAGGACTATCTTGTACCTCACTGGTACAAATTGGCATAATTATGCTCTAATTGTATTTTGAGAGAAAAGTTTCATTTTAACAGGAAGGGTGATGTGTAGGAGGAGCTAAGGTAGGAAGAGTACTGAGAGGAAGAAAAGGAGTAAGAAGAGGAGAAGAAGAAGGAGAGGAGAAGCTAGGTGATGAAAGAGAGAAAGAGGGGGGAGACAGGGAGGCAGATGTTCATGTATCTCCACCAGTCAAAGATAGTTGTTATATCTAGGTTGGTCAGTGGGTTACACCTCTGATTGAACAATTCCGAACTTATAAAGCCTATGATTAACATTATTTTTTAAAAAAATGTATAAATGCAAAAAGGAAAAGGGGGCATGGGATAGGGGTTTCCTAAGGGGGGTGGGGGAAATGGGGATAGGGAATGCTATCTGAAGTGTAAATAAAATATCTAATAAAAAAAGAGAAAACTCTTTACAGCTAGATTTTATGGAGGTATTCATTTGCAGGAGGTTCCTTTCTTTGTGATAACTCCAGCTTGTGTCAAGTTTATAAACAAAATCTAGCAGTACAAAGGTGTTTGAAGATGCCCTCTTGCCATGATGGGGATCCTTATTTCAGGTAACCCAAGCTCCCTAGTTCACTCAGGGGAAGCAGTTTGAGCTGTGGCATTTCACTGGTTCTTCCAGTTCTTTTATTACATTGGTCGCCAATATTTTGTAGTCTTCCCTAATGAAGTGTCCTCCTCCCTGACTCCTATTTTAATTATTTATCATCATGTGTCTTTTATTCTCATGTTATTATTGATGCATTCTTTTATAAACCATTTTAATTTAAAGTTTTTGTAGGAAAGGTGTAGACAATATCAAATTGCCATATACTCTGTCTATTGACCTCATTCAATTTCTTAATGTTCTGCTTTCAGAAATCTTGTTTCTTTATTGTTCTATATAAGGATACTTCCCATATTAAATTTTTGTTTACTTTATTATCATCGATTAACACTTCAACATCACCATAACTCATCTCTTTTTCAATATTTGTAGTGGAACAAACTATCACAAGAAAATCAGAACACAAAGGGTCTTTCTATAACTTCAATGTTGTGTCTGTTTAAAATATACTACTTTTAATATTTTTATAATTCAAGACTTACTTTAAAGCATTTAAACTGGCATTTCCTTTGCATGCAGACTGTCATAACTCTAATTTTACTCCTTCAATTATCTTATTTTTTTTTAATTTAAGCTTGATGTAAATGCATAAATTGTTGGGTTTCTAGCAAGCTTCATAACAAAGGGTCCTAGAATATTGGTGACAAGTTGCTTTAATATGGTACATTACAGATCTCACATCTAAATATTGCCTATGGACAGTCAACTTCACAAGTTTCATTCAGGAACCATATGCAGAGTAGTAAAGGCTTGATCGAGTTATATCATCCTATGACAATAGAAATTACCCAGTAGTTCAAACACGTTTAGAGGCTCTGTGTAAATTGTCTCTACTGCCAATGTTGGTCCTAGAACCAAGCCCTAGTCAACTAAGAAAGTATATATTCCACCCTAGTTGACAACAAATGTTATTCACAACGAAGTAAAGGAATATAGTGTTTTAGGGATGGTGGTATTCAGAATAAACAGTGATTGTTTGCTGAAGCAAAATGCAAGATAGGACACCAACAAGAGGGTTTGCAGCTGCACTCGAAAGTCCAAATTCTAAAGAAATAGAAGAGTAAATAGTTTTATATCAGTGAGAATGATATATTGATTCCCTTTTCCCATAAAAAGTAGTTACATATGGAGATTAGAATCAATTTTTTAATTACATTTGTGGTTAAGTGAATTTGAAGACTGGCCTGAAATCAAACCACCATGGATCTAATTATTTATGTGTTCCACTTCAGGAGAGTCCAACCTTTAAAAAAATTGTTTTTATGAAAACTGGCAGTTTTGAGACAGACTATATACACTGGTATATATTTTGCAGACATCCCACAGGACATATAGAATTTTATTTTTGATTCAGATGATAGAAGTTTAGAGTAATATGTAATGTTATCTAAATGTGCATTTCTAAAAGTCTACATAAAAACATAGCCCAGAGCACATGTTGAAAATATATATATATATATTTTTTTCAAAATTTACTGTATATATGTTATGTGAATGGCTATGTCCTATTTACATATAAGAAACTAACTTTTCTTAATGGTTGGGCTATAAAAATTACCCAAAGGCTCTTTTGTTAAAGAGCTTAATCTCAAAACATCATTGTAAAATGTTGGATAATTGGGGGTTATAAAAATTCTAACTCAAAAAATAGGTGAATTTCTTAATAATCCACAATCTGGTGTGCTAGTGTGATATAATAAAAAAGTAAAAAGGGAGAGCGAAACTCTCTTGTAAACTGCTCCAGCTTTATAGTGTTTTTTTTTTTTTTTTTTTTTTTTTTTTTTTTTTTTTTTTTTTTTGCCTTCTAGCTATATGAGGCAAGAAGACACTTTGTTGTACCAAATAACTCTAGTCAGGATGATCAGTAGAAGTAAAGTCACATGACCAAGGATGCAGACTCTGACAATGTTGACTGTGATAAACATTTTCTAGTTTAAGTTGGTTTATTCTCACCTTTGATTAAAAACAGATAACTAATTAACAAGTTTGTATTTTAACATTTTCATTTGTGTATTTATGATATATCACAAAAGATAATAAAACCAATCAGACTTGGTATATATGTGGACTAAACATTTAAAGGTATGGTGAAGTGAAGCAAGCTGGAGAGATCTAGTAAATAAGAGTGCTCTTCCAAAGGACTTGAGTTCAGGTCCCAGCAGACAGACCAGCTGGTTGACTCACATCCTATTTGGTCATCTGGATAGGATCTAATACCCTTTTCTAGTGTCCAAGGACATCTGAACATACATGCACATACATACAGAAAACACATATACATATAATAAAGAGTTGCAAATAAATCTTTAAAAGTATTACTAAAAGCTGTGTATATGCTATAGTCAGGAGATTACAGGAGTTTACATCCACGTCATCAGCTAGTTTCCTGGCTGTGATTCTGGTTTAATATTTCATCATTTGTACCTTTGAGCATTTATTTGTTATGTTTCTGTTACACACATGCATACATACAAACATAGACAGACAGAGAAAGAGAGAGAAAGGGAGGGAGGGAAGAAGAGAGGGTGGAGGGCGAGGGGAAGAGAGAGGGGAGAGAAAGAGTGAGAAAGAGAGACTGGGAATGTTCCACTGTAAAATAAATGAATAAATGAACGAATGAATACATACATACATACATACATACATACATACATACATATCCACATAAGGACCAGAGCTCAATTAGTTGTTTAGAAAACTGTAGAATACTGTTTTCTAGCATGATATTGCTGTTGCTTTAATGAACTCAAAGCAGCCATCATTACCTGGAAAGCATTGGGTCCATGTATTGGGCCATTTTATGCAGTGTGGAGGGGTCTCATTCTTGCCTGAAGATTTCTTTGCAATGAATTGTTGGTCCAGGAAAAGTAGACACTGTTTGGTGCGGTATAGCCATACTCATGCCAGAGCTCACTGGAACATACAAAAAAGAAAGTCACAGATTAGTTCATAGGGAGGGGTCATTTATAGTGGTAGGGGATGAGAATAATAGCAATTGATTATGACCAAAATAAATTAAATATGTAAATTCAAATGTCATCCATCCATTATATTATTTATATGATTACATTATTTATAACAATTTATGCTAATAAAGGTAAATTCAAATACTGTTAATGTTTGTTTTATAAGGTAAACATATGTCTAGTAATAATTTTATGTGTAGAAAAGTACATAGTATATCATAGGCACAGATATTTATCATCTTGGACATAATAGGATAAAAATACATCTCAATTATTTTGGATTGTGAATTTCAGGGGATATCTTCTATTCTTTGCTTGGTATTTCCTTCTTAATTTTAGATTTATGAACTTGGAAGTGCTTTTAGAATATTAATTTGAATTACATTTAGATTTTATAAATTAAATCACCCATCTATCATAAATTTCACTGTGCTATGCATTTAGTATTCATTTTTCTCAATTTCAGTTACTGATGACTGCCAAGATCATTCCACAATCAGGCTTGTTCTTGCATCAGTGCTATGGCTTTGGTTATAATATGTAACATGCAGATACTGATCCAAAAATACCTGGAGATATATCAGTCTTCACGAAGTTTTAAGTCACCACTTTAATTGGAGCAGAAAAAATTACTTTCTGCCAGTTATGGTAATATGTGCTTATAAGAAACTAAATTAACTAGTTTCATATTTTTAATGTATTCTAGAGATGGCTTATCATGTTTGTGGACTTATGCTAGGCGTCTGCCCAGTTTAGCTATACCTTAATAAGTGACTGCTTGTGGTGGCAGCTGGTAGGGTGTAGATAGAGCTGTGTTCTGTATACACATATGAACACACAAACCCCTCCAATATGTTCTCTTCTGTAATCTGATAGACATAAAAGAAGCCAGATTTACCTTTGAATCCTATCTAATACTTGATCCTGAGGCATAAATAATCTATTTTTGCAGTAAATTCTCTACTGAGATATGAATATTTATAACAATTGTTTAATTTGCATGTATGAGTATGCATTTTTTTAATCTTTTCTTGGAAATGCACACAGATGCACAATATTTACTAAGGTGATACAAAGAACATCTGTGTATTCTTCATTCAATTTTTCAAATATTTTTTAAAGTGTTTTATTTAGTTCATGGTTTACCAGAATTGACAGTCTAATTTTGAGCAGCCTTGTTTGTCTGGCTTTTGTGTATGTCCCCATGGTTTTACCAACCACACAAGGCAGATAAAAGGCTGAGGTGTTCTATGCTAAAGCACATATACTGACTTTGCTTTATAACAATCCAGACTGATGAGGACTTAACAGAATTCAGAACTACAGAACCAACCACAGAAATCCTTTCTGTCTTCAGCATAACAAGGATGTGAACACCTTCTTGGCCTATGTTGATGACCTCTGTTCACGTTTCTAATTTGTGATAATATTATAGTTATATCATAGGGAACATTACATAATTCTATACTAACTCCCACACAACTCTCCCAAATATACATGTAGCAAGTGGCTAGTAAATTAAGACTTTATTGATTATTCTCAGAAGTCTTCAATAGAATGAGTCACCTGTTACAATGGACCTGGTCTCTCTTGTATGGTAGGCTTAAATTTTATAAAAATTAAAGTGAGCTAAACCAACACCTTAATTGATGACCACAGACTTAACAAACAGACAAACATGGAACAAAACAAAAACATGATTGTCTTAGCTATTTTAGCCTAAATGCAGAGTGTGTTCAATTCTGAATAAATCATCCACAATACTGCTCTGTCTTTCTCTGATCTTTGTAAGAAACAGAGATAATAGTTGAATTTGTTACAACCAGAGATATGTTTTTATTTAAAGGAGTAGATAAATATTGGAAACACTCATTTTAAGCTTTCAATATTTCCCCTCTCACACTAGAATTTTAAAATGTACTAGCATCTATCATCTAGCAAGCTATATAAATTATAGCCATTTAATATGGTAACAAACGTATCATCGAATAAATTGAGTTCTGACATTGTAAAATGGACACAGATACCCATCCACTGCCGTGGTACAGGTTTTTCATCATATTAATGCTTTGAAGTAGAGTGTCATCTTTATTTAATCTATGTCATCTCCGTTTCTGTGATTCATCATTTTCACATGATAATTATTTTACTCAGGACAGCTACTTGCTATTGTAATGTTAAAATTATCAGAATGGACAAATCTACAAGGGCATCTCCTTCATCAGTCTTCTTAAAATTGGATTACATTTGTGATAATCCTATTTATAAACACCTGCAGAAGGTGATTCTACAATTTCCTTGGTAACAGTTAAACTACTTAAAGCTTTCTACTGTAAGCTGTCTTTCTGAAATTTTCTCCAAATGCAACATGCTGCAGAGTCAGCTGAATAGTATCTTGTTTTATCCTACACAATCTAGCAAAAACAAAATTACACAAGAATATTGAGTTTATCTAAGGTCATTACTGATAACAGAGCTATGAGTTCTCATGTTTCCTAATTGACATCATAAAGAAATTTCTGCTGTTCAATATGTTTAACTTTCAAATTTCATTTTACAGAACATTTAGATTTAAGAAAAACTGGAGCAGACACTACAGATTCTCAGTCCATACCATAATTTGCCAGTTTATCTCACTGCTTTTATGTCATATTATTATTAGACACATGAGACAATTATTGTGTCAATTTTGATAGATTTTCATTCTTTATGTAATCTGAAATATGGAAAATTTTTCCATAAATTGTACAAGGCATTATATTTAAATTCTATCTTAGAAATATGTTCTAGTTTAATATTGACTTATTGTATATAATATTATATATACCTATATACATATAGCTTAAATTTAAAGTCAAATATATATATATATATATATATATATATATATATATATATATATATATATAAATTCCTCTTAGGTACTGTCTTTTTGGGAGTTTTATTGCTGTGAAGACACATTGACCAAAGCAACTCTTATAAAAGCTATCAGTTAATTGGGGTGGCTTAGAGTTTCAGAGTTTTAGCCCATTATCATCATGATAGAGGCTTGGTGCTGGAGGAGCCAAGAGTTCTACAGCTTATTTCAAAGGCAAAAATAGGAGAATATTACCTGCATTGAGTGTATCCTGAGCATAGGAGACCTAAAAGTCATCCCACACAGTGATACACTTCTGCCAAGAATGTCACACCTCCTCTGACAAGGTCATACTTTCTAATAGTGCCACTACCTATTATCAAGCACTCAGTTACATGAATCTATGGAAGCCAAATCTATTCACACCACCATAGGTAAATAGATTGTTTTAACTATAATTTGGTGGTCTTATACATCATTAAAGATTTATATATGGCACTCAGCACATTTTCATGAATGTGAGAATGTATTTCAGTGCTTAAGTCAATTACATTTCACAGTATCTCATTATTTCTTCATTCCATGCTCACAGAATTATGTTTAAGGAGGTTATTTGCAACATGAGATGCTAGTTTTGAAAACAGAAAATAAAATCCATTTTTTATTCTTCTCCAGTATATTGTAATTCAAACAACACTTTCTCTACCTCTCCTCCTAATCTCTTCCACACCAGATCCCCTCTAACACAGATCCAACCCTGTCAACCCTTCTCCAGAAAGTACAGCTACCCCCCCCCCCCAGGTACATCAACCAAACACAACATAACAAGCTACAATAAAATGAAGCCTATACCATCGCATCAAGGCTGAACAGGGCAATGCCATAGGAAAGAGAAAATGGTCCAACAAGTAGGCAAAAGAAGTCAGGCATAGTTCCTGTTCTCACTATTAGGATTCCTACAAGTATCCCAATCTACTCTGCCATAACATGTATGTAGAGGATATAGGTCAAACCCCTACAGTATCACTCATCTCTGTGAGTTCCCATGAGTTCCAGTCAGTTAATTCTCTGGGCTGTATTCTCTTGGTACATTTCTTAAAACATCTGGTTCTCTGATCCTTCCTCCTTCTTTTCTGCTGCACTCTTTGGCTGTGAGACTCTGCATCTGTTCTTATCAGTTGTTGAATGAAGTCTCTCTGGTGACTTTGAGAATTCTGCTAGGATTAGAATACTCTTCAGGCAGGACAAACAGTAGGTTGAAGGTTTTGTGGCTGGGTTGGTATTCCAATATCTGTACTTCATGCCTTACCTGGTTATGGAAGACTGTGGGGAGCCGACAGAAGGCAGCTATCATCCTTGCAGCCATCTTGAGCTATATACCCTGATAAGAGACTTGATTACATTAGCCTACAACAGCTGAACACACTCTGATAACATCTTGCTTTAGATACCCACGATTTTCCCTTGGGTGTGTGAGACTTAAAGGTGTGTGACATAAGGGTGTGACTTAGAGATCAGATTTAGAGACAAAACCTAAGGGCATGATTAAAGGCATTACTTAGATTCGTGGCTTAGAAGTGAGACAAATAAAAGGCGAGAGGCAGACAGGAGAGTTCTGAAAATTTTGGAGTAACAGAGATTCAGACACTTCGAGTAGGAGTATACATTAGACACTTGGAAGAGTACAACTTGGAGGAAGAACTTGGAATTAGACATTAGGCACCTAGAACTTGGAAGAAGAAACTTGGAACTTGGAGGCACTAGGGACTAGGAACTAGGGACTAGGAACTCAAGACTTGGGACTTGGACTAAGAAGAGAGACTGAAGAATAAATGGGATTGAATCACACTCTGTCCCGTCTCCATTCCCTGAGTCGGTCCTCACTCTCTCTCTCTTGCTGAACCCCGACCTGCAGACTGGAGCTGCTTGGGACAGTGCAGGACAATTGACCCCCCCCAAGGCTTTTGGCAGTGTGGGTTCCAACATTGACAGAGCGGTCCGAGATATTTTGGCCCCCAAACTTGGGCTAGAGCGGTTATCAACATTTCTGGCCCCCAAGCATGGGGCAGCTCGGGCTGCAACAGAAGACAATGCTCCAGGTCTTTTACATTTTTAGAAGTCTTTGCTAGTGTTACTACCATAGATTCCACAGAGTTTCCATTGCATTAGATTTCTACCTTGCCTTGATGTGTCTCCCTAGTCCAATCTTTTCTCCAAGTAATTTCTCCCCTCCCATCTTATCCTTCCTATTCCCAAACACAACAGCCCATAGAGAAATTTTTATTTCCACCTTTAAGGCTTCCTTGTTACTTAGCATCTCTAGGTCTTTTGATTGTAGCATGATTGTTTTTTACTTTACAGTTATTATTCACTATGAGTGAGTACATACCATGGTTGTCTTTCTAGTTCTGGGTTACCTCACTCAGGATATTTTCTAGTTCCATCCATTTTCCTGAAAATATCATGATACCTTATTATTGGTTTTCAAAGCTGAATAATAATACTTCATTGTGTCAATGTACCACATTTCCTTACCCCTTCTTTGGTTGAGGAACATCTATGTTGTTTCTAGTTTATGGCCATTATAAATAAAGCTACTATGAACATAGTTGAGCCAATGATCCAGTGATTGGATGGAGTACTTTGGGGTACATGTCCAGAAGTGGTATAGCTGGGTCTTGAGACAGAACTATTCCCAGTTGTCTGATGAACCACCAAATTTATTTCCAGAGTGGTTGTACAACTGAGCACTTAAACCAGCAGAGGATGTTCTCCTTGCTCTACATCCTTACCAACATGAGTTGCCATGTGTGTTTTTGAATGTTACCGTTCTGTCAGGTATAAGATGGAACCTCAAAGTCATTTTGATTTGCATTTCCTGATGTCTTAATGATGTTGAACATTTATGTGTTTCTCTGATATTTGTGATTCCTCTGTTGAGAATTCTATTTAGATCTGCACTCCATTTTTGGTTTATGTACTGTCTTGCACAAATTCAGCAAATTACCTGGGAGAGATGGCTAAAATATATACTTAAGTACATTCTTAAAAAGTAGATTTGATCATATAAGAATTCAAAATGTCAAATTCCAGCAAATAGAATGGATATATTACATTAACACCAACAGTAATACAGTAAAACCAGTATTAGTATTAGTAATTAAAATTAAAAATACAAAATAAAATATGATAATTTTGTTTTTGAGATTATATTTTAATTGCAACATTTCTTTCTTTCTCTTCTGTCAGAATATGGTCCAAAAATGGAGTTGTGTGAGAGGAATTCTGCATTATTGTGAAAAAACTCCAAGAAAATAAGTCTTGTGTCCTCAGTTTCTTCAAAACCTGAAATTTTTCTAAGAATTTATTTTCATGCTTCTTCAAGTATAATGGGTAGGATTCAGTTTACTTCAGATTATTCATTAGAACTGACTGGTGTTATTTGTTTATCTGCCTCTATAGCAAAAACTGTATTGGCTTAGTGTACCTTGCCTATCAAGTATACCTTGCCAGCCAAATGCCAACTACCGCTTATTATCCAGGCTTATTGTTTGTTTCCATTCTCTCAGGTCCCACTGTCTCTAAAGATGTAACAAGTCATGGCTGGACAGGAACATAAAGGCAGCTATGAGATAAGAGTTCAGAGACCTTCACAGAAGCACATGAGTGAAAATAATGGGATAGAATTCAGGAAAAGGTTTGCTTTATGTGAAGCTGGTACATCATTTTTAAATAAATGGGGAGCACAAATATTAAAATATAATCCCTGGTTTGCAGAAGAAGAAACTTTAGATGAAGGAGTACAGGATAGAATCCAAAAGAACACTGAAAAAGCATATAAGGTGGGGGAAAGATCCTTGTTCAGTTTTGGGTAGCTTTGGGGCATCTATTTGTACTGTCACAGATGGTAAGGAAGATATTAATAATGAGGAAGAGGTGGCTAATTCATTGAATGAATATGAACTGGAGGTTTAAACCTTAAAACTGGCAAAAGAGGCAATAAAGGAGATTTACCCCAATCAGGCAAAATCAAAATTAAACAGCATTTAAAACTCCTCTAGAAGGATAGTCAGCAATGGCCAATCTCACACACAATCTTAAGGGGCAAGAAAAGAAAAGAATTACAGCTATTTAAGTAAAACTAAATTATTCATTTGTACAACATGTGAAATCTTGGTTTCCTATAAACTTAGATATTTTAACCACTAAATGGCTTCTACAGGTATTATGACAAAAGAAAATAAAGCATTGGAATAGGTGTATTTACATCACAAATACCATAGAATACTAACAGCTTGCTTTACACTTCTTGATCAATTAGTAAAATCAGGGGAGAATCTGATGTCAATAGTTATATGGATTTCATCCTTGCTGTATTATGTTGCTGCTAATTAAGAACTAGCTATTAAAAGCCTTATATAACCCTGTAGATTTTAAAATTTCATATGTTGATTACTATAGAAAGAAAAGATATCCTTGTCTAGGTGGTAAGGTAGGGGATTTTCTCATACCAACTGAATTTCTGATTTAAAAAATTCTCCAACTCTCTCTCATTTCACAGCCAGATACGTGTTTTATTGATGGCTGATCTAATTGTATAGCAGGAATTAATGGTTCACATATTGATCACTCTATTCATACTATATTCTTTTGAGCCCAACTGCTAGAACAAGATGTTTTGATTCCTCTATTACACTTTACTTAGAAACTTGCCATATTTTAGCAGATTCTGCTTATACTTTAGAATTCCAGTAAAAACTCATGTTCTTGCATGGTCTAACCTGGTTGCTTTTATTCTAAAGTGAAATAAGCAAGCTGATGCATTAACTTTCCCTAGTGTTATTTCTCTAGAAGAAAACTGAGAAGGGCTATGCATCTGTCATTGCAGAGGAATCTATTGAAACATTGTGGAGTCCTATAAAATTTTTATTTGCCAGATGGAATTGTTGTCTAAGAGACTTACTGCTGAGTAAGCTCACTCTTTCTAGTTCTTTAAGAATTCTAGCAGGATAGTTCAACTCAGCTCTTCTGACTCAAACTCCTCTAAAACCTGACTGATTCAGTCTGGCTTCTCTCACCTTCTCACTGAATTGTTTTGCTTGGCCTCAAATTAATTCTAGTAATTTGTTTTCATCTTTTGACTCCTTTTTCTTTGTCTTCAACTGCCTCTACTACACTGCACTACTTTTGCTTCACTGGCTCCCAAATGACTGCTTCTCTCTTTCAGCACTGCCCTTAAATAGCCCCCCTTTCCTGGTAACAGACATACATCCTATGTCTGACTCATTCTCTGGTTTGTCATTTTGACTGCCCCTCAATTAGATTTCACTTTCAAACATTGGTTCTTTCTTTAAAAAAGTAGTTTTTTTTCCTTAAAGGTATATGCTGAGTTGTCTGCATTCCAATCAGATCACACAGATCTAGATCTTTTTATGTGATCCATTGCTAGAGAAGCCATGTTGCTGTGTTAAAGTTCTTCTACTTGTTCTTCAGGCTGAAAAGGACAATGGCAGAGAGCAAGGCAACAGTGGAAAACACCAGAAAGATAGGAAATCTCCTGCTACAGAACAAGAAGACATATCAACCATATCAACAGAAATTAAGTCTGCCAACTTAATTTTATTTAATGTGATTATAATATAATTATACTTTACTCCTGTCTTCTGTCCCTCCAAACACTTCCAACCTTGATCTCTTACTAATTCATAACTAAATTTTTCATTAATTGTTGCTACAGGCAAAAATGCTGCCACAGCCAAAATTAGGAAGTGTATGGTCCAATTTGATTTGTGAACTCACTAAAGGTTTTTAGACAAGTATTTAAAGAATTGATGGAATTTGAGAAACCTCCTTCTCAACCAAACCAAATAACTATATAAGCAATCTTGTGGGGTATTCTACTCAGTAGTATTTATGAACTTAATATTATTATATCTATTTATGTTTCTGGCATATCTGTTATCAGATATTCATTGGTTACTGCCACAAGCTTTGTGGCATCATGCCATTACATTAACATATGGTACAAGCAGGACACGATTGTTGTTCCATGAGTTTGTGACTGGATTGGTGTTTACCTTTTTCCTTTGGTAGTGTGTACAAAACCTTCTCTTACTAAGAACACTAGCACACTGGGATGATGGCCCCAGGATTAATGCAGTAAAAATAACCATCTTACCTCAATCAATCAATTTTTCCACATAAGAAAAAAATGAAGAAAAAAAAAGCAGATTACTAAGTTACATAAAAGTCATTCTAAAGAAAAATATCTGCTTTTATATAAGTGATATATTTTGTTAAATATTGTTTATTAGTATCAAATGGAAAGTTAAAACTCAAAACAAGCAGCAGCAACAACAAAAACCCTTACTTTTGCTTACATAACCATCATACACAGTTTCTCATAAACTCTTGGTTTAGCTGTATGTGTTTTTGATCACAGATGAATTCTGAGAAGTACAATTCTGTATGCCTTTGGTTCCCAAGATGGATAAAAACTAGTGTGGGATATCCTTCCACTTATAGACCATGGACAAATTTAAAACATGACAGCTCACAATTACCTGAAACTAAAGTTCCATGAAATATGACAGCTTCTATTGTTTCCTACACATGTTATGCACACACACACAAACACCCATACATATTTATGTATACATATATACTCATATATACATGTATCATATAAAACAATAGAATGATTTTAAAATAAATAAACATGCTATATCTTTTTGTGATTGACATTTTATTCTTTTGCAAAAAAAAAAAGAAAAAGAAAGAAAATCTCTGGAAGCTTGAACAGGGGTGGTTTCAGTTAGAGAGTCCCTATAGACTTATATATTTAAATAATTGACCCACATTCCCAGCTTGTGCTGCTGTTTGAACAGGCTTAGGATGTGATTTCTTCTTAGAAATGGTTTGGGTCAATGAGGTTGGGCTTAAGCTTAAGTTCTAAGGTGTCTCCCAGTTTGTCCGCTATGTTCCACAATGCAGTTTAAGATGTGCATTATCTCATCTTACTGTTCATCATTTATGCCTGCTTGATATCTATTCCCATCTTAGTCTCAAACCCTCGAGAACCCTAAGAAGAAATATAAGGAGAATTGAGAATGTTTTTATGACAGCTGCATAAAAGTAACTAATAGAAATGCCTTTATACAGAGCAATCTATAACACATCATGGCACAGGAAAACAAAGTTGCTCTGTCTTCAAATTGCTCTCTGTAAGATCAAAAGTCCCAAATAAATAAAATATTTAATATCCCAAAATACTGCATAAGCCAATATGAAATTCTGAAATACCTACTTCATCAATTCTATCTATTCCCATGCTTCTATTTAAATAAAAAGCAGCTGATGCCTGTTAAAGTGGGAAAGCCAGAATTTTAAATAATGGAATAAATTCATTGCAGTAGCTCCTTAAAACTATCTCATGCCATCTTGGGTCAAGTTGCTGTGACTGACTAATACCCAGAATTGGTTTTATTTCCTGGCGTACTCACCCAAATTATTACCTGAGTAGTTGGGTTCATTGCCAATCCAGACAATCAGTCAATTAAATATACAAGTAATGATGGAAAACAGCAAGAGGATTTTTTTTTTCTAGGGGCCACATTAAGAAGAGGAATAAATTAAGCGGTCCAGTGATCTCTCAAGCTGTCTTCCCTCTACTGGAGTTCTGACATGAGCTTCATGTATAACTAAGCAGTCCTCATGTGTGGTCTCTAGTATCATTAACCAGTCTTTCTCTGTGCTTAGTCTCTCCTCCAAGGTGGTCTGACAAGTTGTCAGAACTGGATAACATCTTTTTCTGGAAGACAAGCTAGTCTCTTGCTCCTACCAGGTCCCAGGCTTTCCTCATCTGTCATCATGAGATGCCTGGGGAAATTCCAGTATTGGGGTGTGTTCCATTGTTTAATTAGTTAACTGAAGAGAGGAGTATGTTTTTACAATATCTATATTTCTGCCAAATGGCTTCATACTGAAGAATCTTATCATACAAGTTTCATAATGTAAATATATTATTTTAAAATAAAATCCTCTCCTTTATGATTGCTCTATTTACCAAAGGCAAGAGGTAAGGAGTTAGTTGTTGATTCATTTTGCTTGTTTCTGCCTCTATTCTGTTGTTGCTTTTTACCTTCCAATGAAAAGGGTAATTAGTCTTTATCATTTCAGAAAATGGAGAACATTATCAAACACCCTAATTTAATATGAAACTCCACATGTTCTCTCTTTTAAAAACAAAATGAACAACACTGGCAAAGGATGTATATTGGAGACAAAGAAATTTAAGAAAAGTAATGTAATAAATGTAAGGAAAGAAACAAGAACTAAAGCATAGTTCACATAGCTTGAAAACAACGTGGATTGAACACAGAAAGAAGGTTCATCAGGATTTGTTTTAAACAAACACATGAGCAGTAAGTGGAAATTCTCATATTACTGAAAGTTTGCACACATTTTCTAGGAAAAATGTACAATAAAGTTGAAAAGTTCTCTTAGAAAAAAAATAAAATGAGGACAGCTTTACATATCTCTGGCTCTAGCACTTAGTAAAAAAGGCACAGATAGGAGAGAAATACAACACTCATACCTTACAGGTGTAAGCGGGTGACTATGGGAAAATTGGAAACCAGACAATTAACATAGATCAGTGGGAAAAGAAGCTTGTGACCATGGCTGAGGGCTTTAGTTTGATTCCTCAAGATTCTGAATTATCTGCTGATCCCTAAAACAATAATATGGTATATGATCATCATATGATACATACATGCATACATGCATACATGCATACATACATACATGCATACATACACACACATACATAAATATATGAATATATGAACAAATAAGAAGAAAAGGAACATGAAAACGAATGAAGAAGGATAAGGCACAACACTTTCTAAAGCTCAACAGGCATAATTTGGCTTTCACAAGTGCACACAGAATTTAAATGGAATAGATAAATATTATTTTCCAAAAACAAAAATTGCAAAAGTTTGTTCTTTAATGGGTCATCTAATCTATTGTTTATAGTAGTTTAAAAAACACTAAGAATACTGTGCCATAAAAACATCAGGATCTATAGTGAAAATATAAAATATTTGTGTACTACATATTCATAAAATAAACATTTACAAAAACACATTGGATATACATTTGAAAAATATTATACAGAGTATGATTAAATTTCTATAAAAATGTCAACATATTAAGTACATTCTGGAAGTTGAAGTGGAGAGTCATTTCATCTGTGCCAATAGTTGGAGTATTTGCAGTTAGAAAGTTAAGGAGTCCTTTTTCATTTTTCCAAGCCTATTTTGTGCCACCTCCACTCCCAAATCTCTAATCTTCACTTGTCTAAATTCTGAAGTTAGAACGGTTGAGCCTCCTTCTGCTGAGATGGCCAAGTTAATAGTCCAGTGGTTGGTACCTCACAGGTACCAAACAATTACAAGAAGTAATTAATAACTTTTATTCAAGGAAAGAACATTTGTTTAAATGCTTCTCAGCCATTTGGGATTCCTCTATTGAGAATTTTCTCTTTAGCTCTATACCCCATTTATTAATTGGGTTTTTTTTTTTTTTTTTTTTTTTTTTTTTGAAGTCTATCTTCTTGAGCTCTTTATATAGTTTGGATATTAGCTCTTTATCAGACATAGGGCTGGTGACAATCTTTTCCCAAACAAGGTATCCAGTTTGTCCTATTGACTATGTTTTTTGCCTTACAGAAGCTTACCAGTTTCATGAAGTCTCAATTATCAATTCTTGATCTTAGAGACTGAGCCACAGGGTGCTCTGTTCACAAAATTTCCCCAGTGCCTGTGAGTTTGAGGCTCATTCCCACTTCCTCTTCTATTATATTCAGTTTATCTGGTATTATATTGAGGTCTTTGATCTACTTGGACCTGAGCTTTGTGTAAAGTGATAAATATGGATCTATTTTCATTCTTCTACATGCAGTCTACCAGTTTTACTTTCTAAAGTAAAACTATTTTTTTTACTATAAATCCAATAATAGTACTTAGCATGTATTGAAGACTCAAACTTTTTTTGCTGTTAACAGAATCTCATACTCTTAGTATTTTGAAAAAAAAAATGTTCTTATACTCCTTTCAGTTTCTTTTCAACAAGAAAAATACATACTATTTTTAATGTATAAAAAAAAATCTAGGAAAGATAACATTATATTGGGTTACCCTGACCTTCAATGGTAATCAATTTTTTTGTTACTTCAAATCACCAAAAATATTGTATGCAATGATTGTATTGTAGAATGTTGTGCTGGATATTTGACGTTACTTTATAAATAACTTTATGTACATCAGGCAACCTCACTTGGTAACTTGTTATCACAGTCTGCTTATTTTCAGTCCCTTGACATTTTTGTACTACATTTTTATTTCAATGTTTATGAGTTATATGATAGGAAGTTCATATATACCATCTCTCAAAAAATACAAGAAACATATCATTTAGGTGATATAGTTTTAAGGGCATGTGATAAAATTATTCAAAATTTTCATCCTTTTTGAACGATAAGAGAAGAAACAAAACAAATACCAAGGAAAATTTATAGTTCACTAACCACTACATAGAACAACCTAGGACAGGAAGGACTGAAGAATCTAAAGAGACATCAAATGCATTAATGCACAGTACAAGTTTATCTGTGGATGCACAAAACATCTATTTTTAAAATCTAGCTGTTTAGTGACTTTTACTATTATCATTGTGGATATGTGAATATGTGGTGGGTGGTGTGGTCCTATGCACGTGGAGGATCTCTGTGCATGTCTGTGAGTGTATTTGTGAGAGCCAGAAATCTAGGAATTTATCACTTTATTCATTGAAATGTGGTCTATCACTAACTTGATACTTACCTGATGATACTATACTTGTTGGCCAAAAGCCAGTCATCTTGTCTAAGGCTCTTTAACATTGAGAATATAAGTGTTTGCCCACATCTTGGTTATTTATGTGGACAAAAAGAAACTATTTTAGGTCCTCATTGTGATCAAAAAATAATTTCCCCAATGATATATCTTTTCAGACCAATTACATTCTTGTTTGCTCTTTCTATTTGGTTGGTTGGTTCATTGGTTTGTGTGTGTGTGTGTTTTGTTTTTCTTTTTAAATATATTTTTGTCTTTTATTTTTTCTTGATTTTTTTTCTCAAACAGGATTTCTCTGTGTAACCTTAGCTGTCCTGGATCTCATTCTATAGAGCAGGCTAGTCTTGAACTCAAAGAGATCTGCCTGCCTCTGATTGCTATGTACTGGGATAAAAGACTTCCACCAGTACCACTTAGCAAATTCTTAAAACATAATAAAGTATATAGCAGATATCTCATGCATTTAATTCCCCTTTAAAATAATACAAACACAATTATCTCCTGTAGTGCACACTATATTTGTATAAGGTCAAAGGATAAGTGAGATAAATTAACATTTTATTACAAGCTGTGTGTCTAGTACCTGGAAGATTGCCTTGTAATACATAGATGCTTTATTAGTAAATTAAATAACTATCAATATTTCCTAAATGAGATTATTGTATTTCTTTTTATGGTTGTAAAATAATGGCAACTTTATAACTTCATGGATCTTAGAATATTAAGAAAAACATATTTGATAAAAACTAACATTTTAAGCAATCAATTGTGCTATCCATTCTAGTAGATAAAATTATTGAAGATTTTAATGGGTTTTTTTGTTATTATTTCCAACAGAATTATCTTATGTAAATGGGTCCAATGTTGAGTCAATGTAGTGACAGTGAAAAAGAAATCATTATACATATTTGAAAAAAAAAACAATAGAGGGCCTTGGAAGCGTTAAAATAAATGAGTGACAAATGAATTAGCACTAGGAAAGTATCTCTATATCTGTGTATTGGCTGCTCATTTCTAAGTGTGTAGCAGTTTTCAAAGGATGAACACAGCAACTTTTGCAAATAAGTAGGCAAAGAACAGGACATAGCCAGTTCTGCTGTGAACTGTTCCAATCTACTCAAGCCTGAGTTTTCCCCTAATCCTACAGGAAGATAAGAAAACAAAACTCTTCCCCTGAGTTAGCCCTATGCCAAATAAGCTTAAGTTTTTCTACAGAGGCCAAAAGAACAATCTGGATTGCATTAATATTCTTATTTTCTCTACCCCCACAATTTTAACCTTAACTGAAGATATATATATATATATATATATATATATATATATATATATATATGTGTGTGTGTGTGTGTGTGTGTGTGTGTGTGTGTGTGTGTGTGTGTGTGTTTACACACATATATGTATACATACATATATATATATGTATATATATATATATGTTTTGATCCTAAACTTTTCTTAAACCAACCTTCTTTCCAACTTTTCCTTTAGAAACTCTTTATGTTCTGTACACAATTTAGGAGGAAATAGGTTCCCAACGCTGAAAAAATATTACAATTATATCTGGGAAAACAGAAGAGTCAACGACAGGCTATATGCAGTAGAATTCATTATTTAAAGAATATAAAATGTATGATTTTTTTTTTACAATGGATTGGCACTAAATGACAAAATCTAGCACACAATTGAATTGTGGATCTCCAACATTAGCCAGGAATTTTAAAAATTTGCTATTTCAAAAGAATTGTTTTGTGAATCGTTTAAATGATTTATGATAACCACTCCAGTACAGAGTTTTGGAACAAATTAAGCAGTGTGAGGAAATAAGTGTCCCTATGATTAATTGATACAATAGAGTACAGAAAGGTAGAGTGAAAGTAAAGGAAAATTCAGCAATCACAGAAAGTTGAAAACAGAAACATGGCAAAGAAAACAGAAGAAAGAAAAATGAAGACGCTGATCCCCTTCTCCAACCAAATTACAAAATACAGGGAGTCTAAAAGAGCAGGTAACATCTCTAAGCCAGTTTTGCCTAGTTAGAGCTTGGAAAACTGCTTTAACACCCCACAGTAACAGCACATTATCATGTTTTAAGGAAAATGACTAATAAAATTTGAAGAAAAAAAAACTATACTACTTTATCCACTCCTTGAGTATATAAAGAGCCAGAAGGAGATAGGTAGAGCCAGAAAGCCAGAGAGAGAAGAGAGAGAGAAGAGAGAGAGAAATCCAGACAGAGAAATCCAGAAAGAGAAATACTGTGAAAGGGAGACATCAAGTTGTATTCATTTATTTAGGAACACACACACACACACACACACACAGACAATGGGCTGGTACAGGGGAGGATTTGGAAGGAGAAAAGGGAAAGAGTAAGTGATGGTAATATACTATAAATATTAAAAATAAAATAAATAGTGATAATATTGTGTATTCATTTCCCCACCCAAAGGGCCTTGTCCCATTTCACTGACAGTGTTCGTATGTTGTTGACTGGCTGGCTGACAGGATCTTCAGGAGTCAGCTAACAGCAGCAAACACATAGAATCCACTCAGACCAATTTAGACAACAAAATACTTCCCTGCTGATATAGAGATTACCATGGTGAGTGCTTAAAATGATTTTTCCGCCACTAATGATGTGAAGCATTTCACACATCTAAAAGTATTATTTTTTTCTAAATGTGTTTACGCATACAAGCTTATTTGCTTTTGTAAGGCTCTAGCCATTCAGTGGTAACCTGACCTGATAAGGAAAGTGTCACCAGTAAAAGATAGAGCCAAACCAACAGCTTCAGTATTACCAGTCACAACATTTACACTTGAGATTATTCTGCTCTCTCCAAATTCTGCCTGCTCCAAATAACTGTGGGTCTGGTGATTTGTATTTTTTGTTTGTTTGTTTGTTTTCTTTTCTCTTTTCTTTTTTTTTTTTCAGTTTGATTTCTGCAAGTCAGTGATGCATAAACTTCTATTGGAAGGATTGTTACAATTAGAATGGCCAACTTGAAGTGAGGCAGATCTATGACTATGTTGTCCAATAGGAGAAGAGAGAAAACAAGCCTTCTTCCCCTATTACACAGGAACACCTTGATATCTGAGGCACTCATGTTACAGTGATGTATCTTCTTTCAAGATCTGGTATTCGTTTATTTATTTTTTTATTTTTTTCTAGTTATACTTTTCCACTGAGCTACATATATAAACTCTAGAGGTAACATATTAAAAGTATGCTATTTGAAAACGAACTTAAACTTAGGAATTCCAGATCATCAAAAAGCAATGACCAGACCTGTGAGTGCTGCACACTTGTACACAGCTTATTTGCAAATCTGTCTGTCCAACAACTCTCTCGCCACCACCAACTACTTACACACTTGTGCCCAGACGACGTGAAATGCTGCAATGGAAGAATGGTTTTGCAACTATTATCTTTTAGTTTTGCAAATGTTATCTTTTTATTATATTACTTGGCTTTTGCTCTCAGAGAATCACCACTGGCTATGTGACATAGACAGAAGTAATCTAGACCTAAGTTCTGGATTCTGGGGATCTAAACTCAGGGCATCAGCATTATCAGTTTTGGGCAAGAAACGCTCTAGTTCCTTTCTCAATACCCATCAATCATTTGGTAAGGACCTGGAAGCTCTTGTGCATTACTTATTCTAAGTTTACTCATCCTCTGGGAACAAGGCTTCACTCTTACGCTCCTTATTGCTTTATTTACTCCTGCTGTAAGCAAAATATCCCCACGGTAGTTAACATTTCCACATACAAGTTTGACATATGGACACAAATGCTTATTCCCTTGAAATAGATGATGAACCTGTCATGTCAGAATTTAGAAAGCCGAGACAGGAAATTCAGTCAGTCTGGTCAACATGGTGGGCTACCCTGATCTACACAGTGGCATCTTGAGTTGTAGAACAATAACAAATCAAAGAACAGGCTGTGAGATTTGAGAGAGATGGTGGGGGAGGGTTAAGAATTTTCTTTTAAATATGGCTTAAAGTATGCATGCTTGCAAATGCAAATACAATACATTCTACTACCAATAAAGGAAGAAAGTAAAAAATAGCAGGCAAGTGTTGAATATGGAAACAGTTTACTTAACAAACCTTGTGTGCCAAGTGTTTCTATAACATATGTAGGACAGAATGAATTTCAGCAAAATTATATACTTTTTAGCTTCAACATATGGGTTTGGCATTTGTTTTTCGGGGTTTTTTTGTTTCTTTTTTTGGTAAATTTTATAATACTTGTTTAAGTAAAACATACTACCAAAATAAAATCACAACAGAGCATTAAAATCATGTTTTAACATTTATATAGCAATATCAGCATCGGACTTCAATTCATGAAAGGGTCAGATATGGGTTATTATGAATCATGCTAGTGAGGTTTTATGAGTAAACTGACTTTTGACCTTCGTGTTTCCATATGTGACTATTTGCTGTTTAATCGTCAAAACAGAGCCATGGTCCCTACTGAGAACTGGCAGGAATTCATTGTACAAGTAGAGTGGACTATTTATTTTACCTATCAACAGAGGCTGGGTGTGTCCATGGTCAGTATATTCTCATAAATCATTAATATACATTTGTTTTCTATGAGTCATTGAATTAATGATTTGTTACCCCATTGTCTTTTCTCCATGTTATTTTGTATAAATTGTTCTAATTATACAGTCAGATGATTCAATTTCATTTACTTTTTTTCAAAGCCAAGAAAATTTTCATTATTTCCCTATCTTTATTTGTACCAGCAGAAGCATTAATGATAAATCCACAAAGGCAAATGTAAAATAGATTTACAAGTTTTGATAGACAATTATGAGGTAATCCATATTATTTAATTCAGAAAAAAAGGTGTTTTGAAATAGAGTTGTTACCACTAGCCATTTTTTATGCTATAAGCAAGTTACTGAGGAAAAACGTGTTGCTGAGGTAAAACATGGAAGAAATAAATAATTTTAATTTGGTAAAGATAGTCATATAGAAATTAAATTTATTCATTTTTTTCTCTTTGTATTGATGACAAAATTTTTTATTTTAGCATATAGCAGAATTTTCAATTTTCATACTCCTAAATACATCATTCAAAATAGGAGGAAAAACAAATACAAAACTCATTACAACATTTTAGTAATTGTATGAATGTATGAAGTTAGAATCCAAGCCAAGAGAAAATGTTCTTATAATCATTTCCATATGTTGACTTCATACATGTACATTTTAGTGTAAAGAATATAACCATAGGTATTTTCTAAAATTCAAATATAAAATGTATTTATGTCTAGGAAAATGTTTAACTATCTCATTTATTTCATAGGGCAAATATTCAATGACCACTGACATGAAGAATTTTGAAAGCAAATACAAAATGTGTCTAAATTTTTTAAACTTTCTAAATTGAAGATAGTATTCTTTCATAGAATATATTCTGATTACAGTTTACCCTCCATCTATCTTCCCACTTCCTTTTCCCCTACAGAGTCACCTCATCTGTCTCTCATAAAAGATGGTCATCTAAGAGATAATAATTAAATATAACATAATAACATTAAAAATTAATATATCTGAATAGGACAAAACAAACAGAAGGAAAAGAGCTCCCCAAAGGCACAAGAAAAACATATAGACACAGAGACAAATTCATTCTCAAGCTCAGAAAACCCACACAAACACAGAACTAAAAGTCATAATATATACACAAAAACTTTAAACAATAAATTTCTAAATGTACAGATAAATTTTAAGATTCAGATGGCTATTACCTGTGTTCATAGTCAATTACTCTCATGGTTACTATTTCCTGGTCTTTCTCATTTTCTATAATCATCTGCTAGTGTATGTGTGTGTGTGTGTGTGTGTGTGTGTGTATGTATACACATTAAATATATAAGATATATATACATATATGCTTATTTAATATGTGTATGTTTAAGTGTAGAAAATATATTCATAGGAGTTTTCCAAAACTCAAATATAAAGTGCATTTATTTTTAGGGCATATATATATATATATATATATATATATATATATATATTCTTTAGTATATATCAACATACATTGTGCCATTACAACAAGCCCTTGATGGGGCACCTATTATTAACCTTACTATGAGCACAAACAGTAACAATCCAAAGGTTTTTCCTCTTCGTAAGGAAATAAAAATTCAGAAAGATTATAGAGTGGTTGCAGTGGATATGAAACAGAAGTATACTTAATCTCTGAAAAACATGGTCTCATTAGAATCAACTATCTGCCCTCTAAGATATGAAGATGTTATAGCATGCCTGAGTATAAAAAATTCAACAAGTCACTAATAAAAAACATGCAGACTAATATCCATTTATTAGTGAAAACATACCAAGAATGCCCTTTAGATTCTGAGAATATTACCTTCCACCCAAGAAAAGTACAGAATACACAAGATACCGTTTACAGAGCTCAAACAGGTCAACTAGCTGAAGGGCCCAATTGAGGACACATCAATCATACTTGGGAGTCAGAAGAAATCAATCACAAGGGGAAGGGAAGGAGGGAGGAGTCTGGGTAGGAAAGGATACATGTGGGGGAGGAGGGAAACACAATTTGGTATTGGGTAGGGGAAAGGGACTGAAGCCATGAGGACCAGCAGAAAAAATGGAAACAGGCAACCTCTGGAGATAGGATGTGGAGGGACCCTCCAGAATATACCAGAAACCTGGTAGGTGAGAGACTCTCAGGACTCAAAAGACATTAGAGGAAAGGCCCAGCTGTGGAGAAAGGGAGCTTGTAGAGCCCACCTCCAGCAGAAAGACAGGGTATCACATGAGGGATGTGTTGGCATCCTACAGTCAAAACTCTGACCCATAATTGTTCCTGTCTGAAAGAACTGTAAGGATGGAATTGAAGAGGAGCCTGAGGAAAAGAAGATCCAGTGACAGGCCCAAAGTGGAATCCAGCTCAAGGGGAGACCCCCAAGGCCTGACACTATTACTGAGGCTATGGAGTGCTCACAAAAAGGGACTTATCTATCATGACTGTCCTGTGAAAGACCCAACAAGCAACTGAAAGAGTCAGAGAAGATATTTGCACCCAACTAATGGACAGAAGCTGATGAGCCTTGTGATTGAATAGGGAAAAACTGGAATAAGCTGAGGAGCAGGGCGACCCTGTAGGAAGAACAGCAGTCTCAATTAACCAAACCCCCAAGATCTCTCAGACACTGGACCACCAACCAGGCAGCAATACACCAGCTGATCTGAGGCACCCAAACACATATACAGCAGAGGACTGCCGGGTCTGGGTCTGGGTTCAGTCAGAAAAGATGCACCGAACCCTCAAGAGATTGGAGGCCCCAAGACTTTTAGAGATCTGATGGAGTGGGGGTGGGGGGTAGGGACATCATCATGGAAACAGGGAATTGGGAAGGAGGTATGGGATTAGGAACAGTCAGAAGGTGGACCAGGAGGGGGATAAAATGTGGAGTGTACAAAAAAATTTAAAAATAGACAAAAAAATGTATTCTTGCTCATGCAGGTTGAAGGTACAGTCACCCTGCTATCAGAATCACATAGTAGTTCTTAAAATTATATGTGCTTGACCTAGATGTACTTAAGCAGTTGAAGCCCAGAAGTCACTAAATTAAGAGGACTTCTATATTATCCTTATTTTCAAAGCAAAGTTCTTCCTGCATGTATTCTTCCAAAAACGTTTAAATTTTAAAGTGAAAATACTCATAGTTTAAAACATCTGATACTGTTGTAGTGTAAATGATGCACTGTAAACAAAATTGTAAGTGTACATAAAATTTCTCAACTGAATGATTTTGTCATTGTGCAATGTCACTACGGCTATTTATAATGCTTTTATCTCCTTAAAGAACTTACATGAAAATTCACAATTCAACTCTCCCATTTAATTCACTCTTTTCCCATGGACCAATATGTCTCACAAAACACAACAAACCAAAACAAACAAACAAAGATACAAAACTATTATACTCAGTTACTTAGAAAAGCCTGTGCTTTTAAAAAGGCCTTTAAGGAGTATGGAACTGAGAATTATATAAGGAGGTAATTACTCTGGTGATTTCATAAGGTCTGTCAGATTCATTATAGGTGCATTAACCCTTTACCTTCTAACAGAATTCATATATATATATATATATATATATATATATATATATATATATGAATGAAAAGTATCACTTCCAAGAGACATTATAGTTTTTTTTAGCATATCCAAGTATAATGTATTTTTCAGTTTTTTAAATTTTGTAGTATAATATAATTATATCATTCCCCACTTCCTTTCCTCCAAAACCTCCCAGTGCTCCACTCCCCTGCCTTTTTTTTTTTACAATTATGTATTTCTCTTTAATTGTTGCTATATGCTTCTCTCTCTCTCTCTCTCTCTCTCTCTCTCTCTCTCTCTCTCTCTCTCTCTCTCTCTCTCTGTGTGTGTGTGTGTGTGTGTGTGTGTGTGTGTGTATTTGTGTGTTCCTAATATAAAATTAAACCTGCTCAGTACACATGATTTCACGATTGGTGATATGGTATTGCATAGCCAACTGGTATACTCCTCCCTGGGAAAGTCTTTTCTTCTGACTCTCAGCTTTTCCCAGTTGGTTGGAATTCTTTCTGTAGGGTAGAGGCATGTTGAGAGTCCCCTTTTGCATGTTAGAATGTCTGTTAGTGTGCTCCTTGCTCAGGTTATGTTTAGGTTAAGAAACAGTGTTGGTGAGACTTCATGAGTGTAGCTTTTCTGGCATTTTTAGAAGACACATATTTAGAGATAGCTACAAATGACAGAGAGCAAAACAATGGTGGGATGCCTAAAAATGTCATATCCCATTATATTAATGTATAGAATGTATAGCTACCTGGAATTACATATAATACACGTAAGTCTATGTATACAAACACATACATATATTTTAAATGAGAAATATATCCAGTCGACAATGCTCTTTGCTAGACCCATAGGTTGTCTAACAAGAACTATATTGCCCTACCAGTGACAGGTGCTGAGTAATTGAAGTCAAATTCGAGATTCCCAGAGAACCTGAGGCTGAATCTTTTCTGAACACCTCCTTCCTAAAGATTAGATTGTTACCAGAAGGCTCCATGAAAGCTTCAAAGGGTAAGAAACAGACAATGATCCTACCAGTTATGCCTAGAAACCACAACAATGACCTACTTGATATAATGATCCTAAGGGTGGGGTAGTTGCACTAATACTTTGGTAATAGATAATAGATATCTTATTGGACTTAAAATCTGCTCAATAGGAAAGAAACCAGGCCTCATAAAGAAGCCTAGGAAACTTTTTAGACCTATTAAAGTCATGGATCTTGGAAATCCTACAACTCCATTTTACTAAACTAGCATAATTTCTAAGTGCATCCAAAATATTTATCCTAGTGCCAGTGAAGAAATATAATCTCTCCCCAAAGAAAGTTCCTGTGAAAATGACACACACCATTACATAAAACCATGCACCATCAAACTACTGAGAAAAAGAGACCATGCAGTACATAGTGCCAACAGGTATATCTACAAAGTAACTCATGTACCTAAGACTCAAGAATCATTGTGAAAGTGTGATTATAAGAACCAATGGAACAAAAAGTTTGTGGTGAGATTGTGTCTCCTTGAAATCTTAGAGAAGATCACCTTTGAAGTCATATCATGGCACGTGAAAAGCACTTGAAAAATAGAAACATGGACATGTTAACATGGATGGGTGAAAGCTTACAGGGCTCCAAAAGTATACAAAGAATAATAATTTAAAAAGGGATAATTCTGCGAGCTGGGGAAATGGTTTTCTCTAAGGAAGAGAACACTTAGTAGGTTATTCACTCCCTGAGATCATGCATTGTACACACACACATACACACACACACACACACACACACACACCACACACACACATTCAAGAGAGAGAATTTCAGAGAGAGGTTTATTGGAGGGTTTGGAAGGAGAATGAGAAGAAGGAACGTAGTTATATTATAATTTAAATAATGTATGACAAAGTTCTAACATTACATTTACTTTCTTAGTATGATAGTTATTGTGTCTATCAGCTTGACGAAAGATAGAGTAACCAGGGAGAGAAACCTCTCAGCATGTTTGTGTGTTATCATCATGAATACATGACATTGAAAGTCTAGTCACTATGGGTGATAAAATTCCCTAACTGGGATCCTGTTGAAATTGAGCATGCATTTTTCCAGTAATTTCTCTCTTTTTACTGCTAGGATAATATGAGCAGCTGCTTTAAACTCCTGACCCCTTTTTTTCCTATTGTTATAGACTACAATAGGAAAGTATTTGTAAAATTACAGTTGTTTCCTCCTGTTACCTTTTTCAGAATTATCATGATATCAGGAAGACAAACTAAGACAAATGCTATATTTCCTATTTAAATTGTTTAATATTTCTTTTGTATTTATGAAAATATATTTATACATATAAATTAACTGATCTTTTTAATACAGTTTATTTACTTAGAACAATATTGATATTTTATAAATTTATACTGGATGATGAAATAGAATTTTATCAGATCCTGGTGCTCATATAATAGAATACTCATTTCATTGATAGTTTGATTATTACTCTTGCCAAGAAATACATGCTACAAAGCATAATTCTCACAATATAAGCCTTTGTTGCACCTGAAGAAAGTTATGTGAATAGCAGAATCTGCAAAAAGTATACATGAAAAAGCTCTTGCTTCCTTATATAGAGGATGTAATTGGCTGAAATCTCAGCATTCCTTTTCATTAAGTGGAGTTATTTTGCTGGACCCACAAAGATCAATTTAAAAGTCTCATGTAAAAGTTTTGAGAACCAAAGATGCTGTGGCACTCAACTAGTCATGGTTCAGCTATGACCATAACTATTTCCTCATTAAAGGAGAGAAGAAAAAGTGAAGGAAAAACCTGTTTTGATTTGATTAGGCTACTACTTGATAGATTACCCTTAATGAAGAAACAGAGAAATATTTCACAAAAATATTTGAAAACTTATTACCTGCTCTAATATTGTCATAATGCATTGCCTGAATTTCTCAGCCCTCCAATTTCAGCTTTTCATGTAGGCAACTGACAAGCAGTGATTATGAATCAATGGCCTTGAGTACTGATTTATAAAAATTATTTGTTTGACATTTTGAGAGTAATATAATTACATTATTTCCCCACTCTCTTTTCTTCATCCAAACCCTCCCAAAGATGACTCCTTTTTTGATTTTTTGCATCATTTACCATTAATTGCTTTTGTAAATATATATGTATCCTTTTCCTAAATACAGAAGCACAGTCAATCAATCTGCATAATTTTACTATTATGTATGTTTTCAGGGCTGAACATTTGGAATTGGATAACCAATAAGTGTTTTCATTCATGGAGGAGACTATTTATCCCACTCCTAACCTTCCTTGGTTGCCTACATTTCTTTGTGTAGAGTTGATGCCTTGTAGGCTACCATTGTCCAACTTAGAATGGCAACTATTATTTTCCTTGTTCAACTCATATGAAGGCAGTAAAGTTGGTGAAAAGTTTTGTGTATAACTATATTTTTTAAGAAATCACTCTAAATTATTTGTGTGAAAATAAATCTGCTTAACATGATCAATGAGTAAAATTATATATATATACATTATATATATACATTATATTATATATATATACATATATATATATATATATGGAGAGAGAGAGATCCAATAGCTCTATGTATGAGCAAATTATTTAAATGATGGTATTCTTATGAAAAAGTGGCAGAGTTTACAAATGTATACCCATGACTCAACATATATATATGTGTTTGTTTGCTGTAACACTAAGTAGAAATACAAAATGTGGTATGGAAATTGATTAATGCTTTAGTAATTTAATTGTTATGATTTCAGAAATGATTGTAGGTTTACTATTATCATTATTTCTCATATGTTCCCAAAGTCATGATGGCTGAAGTGTTCTTTGGTATATAATTTGAAATGTTTAAAACATAATTTGTGTATCTCACATTATTTCTTTCTGTGGACAGCTGCCAGATGATGGGTTGCTCCAAAAATGGGTTTTCCAGATGTTCTTTTTGCCCTCATCTTGCAAAATAGCTCCCATCCCACTCTGTGCTACTTTAACAGATCCAGGAAGCAATTGTTCTGCCATTAGCTTCTCCATGCTGGGTCAGAGGTGCTCCATAAACCTTTGCATGGTCATTTTAATTTTATAGTTTTTATTGAGAGAGGGTCATAAAGCAGTCTAAACCATAAAAAATCAAAGACTAACATTCCTGGCTTTTACAAAGGCATAGTTTCCATTACTTGAATACTTCAAGATCTGAATAAATTTATTGAATATGTTATAACCCTGTTAAAATTCAGATCATTAAGACAAGGCAAGGACAATTTTAAAAGTTCCCAGAAATTGTATAGAGAATTTCCCCAGCAAACAGTATAGAAATACAATTTTTAAATAAGATCTTCATATTAAAGATTATGATATTAAAATGATAGTTTTAAGTTGCTTTCCAAAAGAGTATATCAATAAATCATAATTTATTCTTTACCCCGAATAACACATTTTATTATTCTGATTAAAATTTTCTGTCCCAAAATAGAGAAAGACAAAGAGATAGAATAGAGAACATTCAATGTACAAACCTTTTCCTTTAATGAAAGTAATGACATCTCCTTGTACATTTACATAATTCTTAGCATCTATGCTCTATGGATGATTAGAAGAGTGTCTGTGTAGTTGAAATTGGTGGCACACTATAAAAACATGTAACAAAGCAGCTTTCACATAATGATACCTGCTACTATTATCCTTTGTGAAAATCATCCTTATATCAATTATTTTATATGTTATATAAAGTATTCCTCCTAATAAATTATGAATAATTGCTCAAGAAGTACATATTAATCTTCTTCTAATGGGACTTCATATTTAAACATTATAATCTTCATGACATTTTCAATGAGTAAATGAACAGGTTAACATTTACAGAGTTTATCTTAATAATTAACATTTTATTGTATAATCTGTTGATGACCTCAAACTGTGTTAAAGATCTTCTGAGAACTTTTTTTTTATCTCATACATTCTGTTTCTTATCATATCAATAGTTAAATTGTTTCCTTCTTGGGTGTCATTTTATTTCACATGAATTGTGAGTGATTATAAGGTGTTTCATTTTTCCAGATGGGACTATGAATTTGCCGAATATTCCTATGAACTTACTTGATTTTAATTCTTTTCTTCCTATTGCTCTCATTTAGTTTCTATTATTTTTCCCTATCCAATTGTACCTCCAATACAAATTCAGATACAAAGTCATTATTCTTGCTTTCTTTCTTTTAAAGATGTGTATCAAAGACAAATGTCTATGAATGTTTCTTTTCTTAAACTATACAATTTGATTCTACATGATCAATATTATACAGTTTTTCTCTACCTATAGTGTTGACATGATGCCTTGATATCTTTTTGTTTCTTTTTTATAACTTGACAGTTTCATATATATATATATTTATGGTAAATGTTAGTCATTTCTCAGTTTATACTCCCCATTACCCATGTTTCTCCCATTGAAGCTCTTCTTCCATTTCAAAGTTATCCTGCCATAGTCTGACATCTAAGAAGCTAACTATCAGACTAACTGATTTGTGACAGGGAGGGTCTGCCAGAGCCTGACCAACACAGATGCACACAGCCAAATTGAGTGCAGGGATGCCAATGGAAGAGTTAGGAAAATGACTGTAGAAGCTGAAGTGGTTTGCAACTTCATAGGAAGAACAACAATATCAACCAACCAGAGCCTCCAAAGCTCCCAGCAACTAAACCACCAACCACAGAGTAAACATTGGGGACCCATGGCTCCAGCTGGATATGTAGCTGAGAATTGCCTTATCTGGCATCAATGAGAGGGGAGCCCCTTTGTCCTGTAGAGGCTTGATGAACCAGCAAGGGGAATGCTTGGGCACTGAGGCAGGAGAAGGTGGGTGGGTGGGTGGGAAGCACCCTCATAGAGTCAGGGGGTGGGGGGAAGGTATAGGGGTTTTGTGGATGGGAAACTTTAAAGGTGGATAACATTTGAAATGTAAATGAATAAAATAATCAGTGAATAAAAGGGAAGGTCTAAAGCCTTGTCCTCCGAATGAAAGCCAATTGCTTATTTTGGTTCACTTTTGAGGTCACATCATCATTTCTGAGATATCTACAAAATAATGTTTGAGAGGAGATTTCTCTGCAGGAAGAGTTGCTAGGAGAGGTTCTGTGATGACATGTGTTGGTGTGGACACATTTGTAAATACAGTCTCTGTGAGTCCACAAAACACCGAAGATATTTAAGGAAAAGTTTTAACTACAGCTAAAATATTAAGAAAACAGATTTAGCCCAGAACCTTCATGATAGACAATGAAGATTTGAATTTAGTGATAGCACCTTCACTATAGTGAGTACATAAGTGACCAGATATGAATAGGAGATTGTGTTAGGAGTGCCATTCCATCTTGAAGCAGGCCTTCTTCACATCAATTCACCTGTTTAATTTTCCAGCTTGAACTAATAAAACTAGACTTAACACTTTACTTCCTACTCATGTATTTCTTTAAAATAAAAAGTGAGTAGTGGCTTAGGAATGGAGGATGGATAAACTAGACTCACACTTAGCAATATACTTTCTGTTGACATATGATTCTCTTTGACTTATTTTCTATAATTTTGGATTTTCATACACATGTGTATTTCTTGTTGTGCATGTACATTAACTTTTCAGAGTGGTCCTTATTGTTAGTCATTTATAATTAAAAGCTTGTGTTTTATAACCTACTGAACCTGCCAAATTAGAAAGGTGGAATTACAGAATTTCTTGTTGTAAACTTCCTAATATGTCATTGTTTAATTTACACATCTACTACCTTGAAGCTAATATATTATCCTTGCAAAAAAAGAAGGAATTAGTAAGAAATTTTGTGGAGGCTCAAAATATAAGCATAGCCATATTGTGCTTTAAATTATATACATTTGCAAATAATATTATTTCTATGACCAAGAAAAGAAAAATAAGAATGCTATCATAATTAAAGAAAGAAACAAAGACTAAACTTGTATTATTTTAAAAAATAGAATATTAGCTGTCCCTGAAATAGGACATATAGAAGCATTATGACTCATTTTTTGTAAAATTTACAAAGTAATTTTTAGCATATTATTTGCTTTAAACTCTTACATAGGGCTGGAGAGGTGGCTCAGTGGTAAGAGCACTGACTGTTCTTACAGAGGTCCTGGGTTCAATTCCCAGCAACCACATGGTGGTTCACAACTATCTGTAATGGGATCTGATGCCCTCTGAAGACAGCTACAGTGTACTCATATACAGAAAATGAATAATTAAAGAAAACCTCTTATACAAGTACCTGTGACTTTTATTGTCCCAGAGAAATGTAATTTGTCAACCATTACCCTTTGATAAGATGGTTTCTAATAGTTTCAGGAAAACATTTTACATTATCTTGATATTTGTTATCATGTTATTTACAGTTAATTACTTCCACAGCTAATTACGTTAAATATTATCAGTGAAACCTATTTGTTATATCCTTTAATCATTAGTTTTGAACAGCAAACTTGAAATCACCATATTCAATTAAGAACACCAAAGAAAAAAGTCCATTCTACACTTGTAGCACTTGAAAGGCAGCTAGAAATCTGTGTATTTAGTGAAGGGTATTAGAGAAGGATGTCTAGTCTACACTTTTGGACCCAGGGTTAGGTAGGTCATTTTCTCTAACCTATATAACCTTACAGTCTGATACATTACAAATCTCAGCACCTTGTTGCCTCTCTAAGGATGTAGGAAATGATCCTAGTCTCTAGTATTTACTATTACCGGAAAATTTTAATGTAAGTCAATACTAGTTGGGATAAAAGCATAGTTAATTTGTCAGGATCTTGGCAAATAAGTATGTTGGTAAAAATCCTTACAGAACAATCACAAGGAACTTAGTTCATTTCCTGGCATGTGCATCAAATGCTAGGCATTATAGCATATACTGATCAAACAGCCTAATGTAAGAGATAAGCCCTAGGTTCTAGTAAGAGATCTTGTTCCAAAAAATCAAAATAGATGATTCATAAGTATCTACATTTGAGCTTGCCTCTGGCTTCTATATGCTTCCATAGACACATGCACAAGCACACATAAACATGACCTAGGCCCATACTCAACCCTACACATATGCCCCTGCAAACACACAATATTTATGAATATTTTTCTAGGCTTTTTTTGAAGCTATGAATGCAAACAAAAATCATAAGCATATTACTCTATCTCCAAAGAACTCATCAAACTCTTTTTAATGCAGTATTACTTAGCAAGAACATATAAAAATATTTACTGTGACACACATTCTTCTTTTATATCCATGACACTTGGTTAAAAGAGTTTTATAATTTCAACACAGCCAAAAATATAAAATACAATGTACATGTGTTTGAGGTTGCATGCTTTATTTATTTAAATGATTCTGGAATTCTAATTCTTTTTCTCTTTCCACTATACAAGACACCATGCTACTATCAAGGTTTCCCAGTGAAGACCTGGCTATGTTCCAACCTAGGTGACAATGTGGAAAGCATAGTCTACATTCAAAATTGTCCAAAATCTTAAAATGAAAATATAGCGGACATTGAGATCCCCAAAGAGATCTTGACATACACACTTGGTAAAGACCATTATCAACTGTAATAAACATCTCACTCACAAGCCCAAGCCCTGCCTGCTATAATTTGGTACATAAAACAAGATACTCAAAGCTCATGGAAATATTTCTTTTAAAATGTCAGCCAAAGAAAATTTATTATCAGCAAACTCTTTTTATTTGAAAGCAATTGATTTTTAACTAGGCAGTTTAAAAAATGTGTTGAGGTTTAATTGACATGCATATAATTGTATATATTTACTATCTATAGCTTGATAGTTTGGGCATATATAAACATCTCTACAATAATAATAAAAAAAGGCAGTGAAATTTCCAGTACTTCTCCTTAGTGCCTTAGTCGCTTTGCTTTTAATTGTTTTATTTTTGTGATAGCATCACAAGATCTACATTTCAGTAAAATCTGAGATATTGGATTATTAATTATAACAACAGATTGGCAAGCCTATTGCTATTGAAGAATTATACAAGTTCTTTAAAGATTACATTTGTAGGAAAAGTGTAATTGTGTACCCATTGAACAATTGCTTGCCATATTCTTCAAATCTCTCATCTTGACAACCACAAGTGCTTGCTTCTGTAAATCTGTCTATTACAGATATCTCACAGAAATGGAGTCATGTAGCATCTGTCCTTTTCTGCACTCTTGAGTTCACTTAGCACAATGTATTCCAAATTGTATAAGTTGTCACAAATGATGATATTTCCTTCCTCCTCTTCAGAAGGGAGAATAGCATTCAATCATGTTTATACATGATATTTTCTTTATCAGTTAAGTTATCAAATGATAAATTTTGTTTCCATGCACTATAAGCATGAATAATATTATTACAGTAAAATTGGTAGTGCAACTCTCCCTATCACATGTTCACATTCAGTTAATCAAATTTCTGGGTTGTATGGTAATTCTCTCATGTTTTCTGAAGACGCTTCCATACTGAAAACCACACATTTAAGATTTTTTACTTCTATGAGTAACTTGTTAAATTTACAGCTTTACAATTTTTATTTATAAATATTCATTGTATATATGTGTATTTTGTGGGATTATAATAAAAATGAATGATATTTCATTTCACACCAAACTTTCACGACTCTTCTCATCTATTTCTCTATTACACAGTCACATATTTTCTTTAGAAAATGTTGTTCTGAATATTTGTCTAATTTTTTGAAGCTATAGTTTTTCCTATTTGTCAAATGACTAATATCATTAAGGTGCTGTTTCCTCTACAGCTATAAATTTGTCCATGTCTTCTGCTAGTCCTTCAGAGGCTTCGTCCTCCATTTGTCTTCTGATTTGCAAAGACTTTTTCAGTCACCTTTGTTGATTTCTGTTTTTAATGATGTGTTCCAAAAATCATTGCTAAAACTAGTGTAAAGCAATTTTTTCATGTCGGTTTTATTCTAGGAATGATAGAATTTCAAGGATGTTTTCTTTATTGTGTCTTCTGATATCATTATACTTGGTTCACTTGTTTCAGATATGCACATACATACATACACACACACACACACACACAAATGGGTTACATTTTGAATTAATTCTTTCTCTACTCTATATCCATGTGTATACTTAACTATCCTGAGTTAATTCCTCTTGTTTGTAACTGTGATGGCTTTGCTTTTAAGGCTCATGTGGATTTGAGGGTATTTTCTCCCTATATGTGCCAAATATTCCACTGAGATTTTCTTCCTTTAAGTTATAATTATATCTTTTTCCCAATTCCTGTTCTTCTTCCAAAGGTTTTTATATGCCCTTCTATGCTATGTTTCAATTTTATTCCCTAATTTTTATTAATTTTTCCTGTATACATATGTGTATATCATTCTTAGTTTGTACAATCAGTTGGTATGCTTTCTCTGGGGAAAACTATTTCTCTTGCTGTCAGAATTCCTTATTTGACTGTAGTTCATTGTATGAGATTGAAGACTCCTAGCTCTCTTTTGTCCACATCAGGATATTGTGGGTCAGTGGGCTGTGAGAGGCAGTGGGGTACCCAGTTGAGTCTGCTTTGAACCCTGGTGACCCTAATGGGACAGTAGGAGTTTGTCCTTGCTCCTGGGCCCTGGTTCTTTTCACTTAGCTTCAGCCATCCACAGTCCTTCCTAAAGAAAGTTTTGTGGCCTTTGATCACATAGGACAGGTGTGACTAAAGGCCACAGAGCCTCAAAAGATCTCCATATTAATGAGATACCTAAAGGCCAGAGGGCATAGCCAATTAAGCATTCTTCCCAGACCCTCCTACTTGCAAAAATTATTTAATCTTAGGACTGCCCTGAGGACACAGGGTACAGCTTCATCCACTTTCCTCCATGTTAAGAAACGTTTTAAGATCTTGGACTTCCTCTCATACTTGGGGCCCACTGTAGAGAACCATAGAGGGGACCTTCAACCAATGAACTGCTGCCTAATCTCCAACCAGAGGACCTCTCTGCATTCCAGCCATGGAGGCCCGCCAATTCAAGCAAGTCACCATGACCAAGAGTCTCCACCCCACAGGGCACCCCTGGAGCTTCTCTTCCTCACCACATTCAGCTGCCGATGGTCCAACCTGTATGTTCGCCATCTCAGTCCCTCTGTTGCCTCCCAGCAGTGCCTGGAAGCCCAAGGGCTGAGACCAGTCAGTCTCCTGGTCAGCTGCCTTGGCCTGGAGACGCCCAACCCAGGAGCTCTGCCCCTACGGGGACCTCAGACTGAGATCTCCTCATGCCCAGAGTGGAGCTCAGTGACTTCTCATAGCCCAGTGTCTGCCTGGAGCTGTGTGGAATAAACTCAGCAATCAAATTTCCACGCTTCTGTCCCTTGAGCCACAAGGTTCCAGCTGCCTGGGGCTACAGACATGCAGGATCCACAACTCAGCCCAACAGAACCCATGCTCATGCTAACATCACATACTCACATATTATCATTGTCTTAATTCACCTCATGGTTAAATTGTCATTTTGCTGAGATTTTAATATTAATAGTATTGACTGTGGAGATCACCTGGATGGTACAGACATGTAGAAAACACTAATTCTCATAACTTAGCGTAATGAATAGTAAGTATAGCTTCCATTTTCAGAACCTTGATATATAATTTTATAATCCCTTAAAGTGTTCTCATATGATTGATAAATAATACCATTGATATATCAGTGATAAAGTTATTGAAAACATTTTTAAAATGTAATAAGAAGGTACATAAAAAGATGGCTCCATAGTCCAGAACATTGGCTGTTCTTTGTAAAGATCAAAGTACATTTTTCTGTACCCAGATTGCAACATCCACCCTTCTACAAGTCTAGTTCCAAGGGACCTAATAACCTATTCTAGCCCTCATGGGCACAAGACATGTACATGTTGGGCAAACATGCATGTAAGCAAAACATTCATATGGACAAAATAAACAATAGTAAATTAAAATTGTTAAATACAGAAAGAGGTGAGATGCCTATTGATTTTTAAAAATAAATTCCTTAGATCATTTGAAGATGCATTCACTGTAGATATAAACTGCCCTTGGCATCAAGATCAAGATGTACAAATATCTGTCAATTGAGGTGAGCAAGAGTTGCATTTTTATATTTAGCCCTTATGGAAGGCAGAGAACATATGATGCTTCTCCACATTTGTCAAAACAAGCTTTACCCCACACTGCAGCCACACCAAACTACATATGTTTACTGAATATCCTTCCAGCTCACGCTGGGCCTTCTGCCTAGAATCACTTTCCCTCCACTCCCACCCACCATATGACATCACTGTGTATCTTGTGAACAGAGCTTCCTTCTGTATATTGTTTACTTGATATAGGATGCTAACTTGAAACTCTTGCCTTAGCAAGAAATTCAAGTTTATAGTGAATGAACAGCAAATAAACACGAAAATGTAATATTGCCAATTGGTCAGTGATGCAGTATTAATATTTTAAATGTTTAATTTCCTTTACATGAGGTTTTGGATTTCATAACACATAAAATTCAAGTTATGAGACAACAAGAAGGCTTTAATTTTAACACTTTAAGAGAAAATAGAATCTGTTCACGTTTGTTGAAAAAGCCTACCTAACAGCAAATGTCAATCCCATTGGGTCCTCAGAGCCTCACATTTCTCTGGTGTCTGGGATGCACCAGAGGTGACCCCCAGTTCCTCATCCCTTTTGCAACCTATTTTATTGGATTTCCTGACCCTCTCTATACCCCTCTCAAGTCTCAACTAGATTCTGATAGTGCTACCCTTATTTCTTCCTCCTCCTCCTCCTCCTTTCTCCCTCCCTTGTCTCTATCGTTTTCTAACTTCCACAAGTGTTCTGTTTTCCCCTTAGTGCAGAACTGAAGCATCCACTCCCTGATCTTCCTTCCTTCTACACTCCATATGGTCCATAGGATGTATCATATGCATTGTGAGCTTTTCGGTTAGGGATTGACATTAGCTGTAATATGCAGAGAAGGGTAAGATAGAAGCTGCAGAGACCACCTCCAGTAGATAGGCATGGTCCCTGGTCGAGGGATGGAGCCACCGACAGTTCTCAAAGTTTTTTTTTTCCCAGAAATGTTTCTGTCTGAAAGAAGGACAGGGACAAAAAAAAAAAAAAAAAAAAAATGGAACAGAGACTGAAGGAAGAGCCAACTGGGGAACTGCCCCACCTGAGAATACATCATGTCTGCAGACACCAAACCCAACACTGTTGCTGTGGTCAAGAGGCGCTTACAGACAGGAACCAAATGTGGCAGTTTCTGGGAGAAGTCCGACAAGTAACTGAGCAATGCAGAGGCAGATGCTTGGAACCAACCATCAGTGTGAGCTCAGGGCACTTGGTGGGAAAGCTGGCAGAAGGTCTAGAGGAAAGGAGAGAAACTGCAATCCCACTGGAAGACCAACATAGGCTGGCCTGACCATCCAGTTCTTCTAGAGCCTAGACGACCAACCATGGAGTATGCTGAAAAAATCTTTGGCTCCAGATACATATGTAGCAGAAGATAGCTTTGCCCAATAATAGCAAGAGAAGGGAGGCTGTTGGTCCCTAGAAGGTTTGATGCCCCAGAGTAGGGGGATGCTGGAACAATGGGGTGGGAGAGTCTGTGTGGGTAGGGGAGCACTCTCATACAGGCAAAAGTGAGGAGGAAGGGCAGATGTGGGATGGGAAAGTGGCAGAGAGGTCAGTGGGAAATGGATATTACAGGATGAGAGGTAGGTGGGGGGATAATAATCGGATGTGGGATATCATTTGAGATGTAAACAAATGGAATGATTAATAAAATTTTTTGAAAAACAGAAAAAGCCTACATAATGCATACTTGTGTGTATGTGTTGGGGGCTGACTTTTAGCAGAAAGCGGCTATCAGCTTTGCAGCCATCTTGAGCCATATACCCTGACATGAGATTTAAATTACAATAGCCTACAACAGCTGAGAACACTCGGATAATCTTGGTTTAGATACCTTGAGATTAAAGGTGTGTGAGATTAAAGGTGTGTGACTTAATAGTATACTTAGAAGTACAGAGATCAGAGTTAGAGACAAGACCTAAGGGCATGATTAAAGGTGTAACTTAGAGGTGTGGCTTAGAAGTGAGACATATAAAAGGCAGAGACAGAACAGATCAGAATGGAGACGATAGAAGACATTAGTCAGACTATAGAAGACAGAACCAGAGATCAGAGAATATAGACTGAGATCAGAGACTATAGAGGGATCATCAGAGACGAATCTCAGACATTAGGTAGAATCTGCCCTCACCCTCGCTCTTGCTGAAGCCCCGACCTGCAGACCAAAGCAGCAGCTTGTGCCGGGATACAGTGGCCGCCCAAACGTGGGTCGGCCCGGGCCTCAACATTTTGCCTGGGCTGCAACATTTATTTTGGCCGCCACAACTTGGGGCTAGTAAGGCCCCCAACATGTATGTGTGTGAGAGAGGCAGATATAAATGGACACACATACAAATGTGTGTGCGCACACACACACACAAATCATGGCATAGTACATATATCAACATCACCAAAAGGGTCATCTAGCATTGATAAGATCATATATAATGTTTATTGTCATAATCACAGGGTGCTTACCATTTGAGAAGACACAGTAGAAAGTATGAATGAATAGAAAATGTTAAACATTTCAAGAAACTTAAATTCCTTAACATCTGCTTTTAAAATAATATCAAGAATTTAAACATTGGTCTGTAGACATGAGAGATTGCTTGCCTAGTATGTATATGACCAAAAATCAGAAAAGTTAAATACCATTGGGTTTTAGAGGCAGAAATTGCCTTATCAACGGGGAGTGTTAAGCAAATCCAAGTTGAGAGGGTTTGATCCCATCCTATACTTGTGTTACCTGCATTACATCTCAAGTGTCTCTGTGTATAAAGATTAGATAAGGAATTGCCACTCACACAAAGATTATTTTATGGATCAGTAGTTCTAATTTAAACAAGTATTAAATGCAGTTTCACAAAAACTTTTACTTAGAAAATATACCTACTTAAGAAAATAAATGTATTGGTTTATCACCCAACATATTCTACTTGTAGGTTTTGGGACTAATTCAGCTGCTATTTAAAAAAATTTTTTTAAATGTTAGTAGATCTGTTGATATTCACATTTCAAATAAAGTAATGATTCTACATATCCACTTATGTTTAGCAATATTTTTTTTTTCGAGACAGGATTTCTCTGTGTAGCCCTGGCTATCCTGGAACTCACTCAGTAGACCAGGCTGGCCTCGAACTCAGAAATCCGCCTGCCTCTGCCTCTCAAGTTCTGGGATTAAAGGCGTGCGCCACCACCGCCCGGCAGACAATATTTTCTTAGTACTATTATTTCTTCATGAAAATGTGAACAGCTTTAGTTTTTAACTTTATTTTTCTTTTTCATATAGAATTATAAAGGAAACAACAATCGCGGCAATAACATAATAAATATTTACATTTATTATGAGCAGTATTTTAATTTACTTATTTTAGTTCCTCCAAAAATTTTACATTAAAATATGGCAAAAATCTTTGCAGATTTTTTTTTTTTGATATTCATGGTGATAGTGGAACTGAGAATCTTATGCCCCCTTCAGCCTGAAGTTGAAACATGGCTATTTTGTGCAGATATTTGGTGTTTCATATATGTGAATTAATCTTATAAAACAGTCATTTTGTTTATAAAATAGTGCTAATTGAATTTTAAAAGCACAATTTTGTAAATTTCTTAGCATCATAATCACATAAGTATAAGAATATAATGGATAATACTATGATTAATATTTACAAGAAGATATTTAAACTGTATTCACGTGTGTATGATGCCTATAGAGGCCAGAACCAGGCAATATATCTTATAAAAATTAGAGTTACAAATGATTATGAGGTTCCTGATATTAGCTATGGGAGCCAAACATAGATCCTCTGCAAAAGCTACAAATATTATTAACTTTGAGCCATCTTTCCAGCCTCACTATCATCAATCTTTAAATATTACCATAGGATCTTCATCAAATAAATATACCTTTAAAAGATGCATGAAATATTCCTCACATATCAAGCTTCTAAAAATAGTTCTTTATGCCTCACAACTCACTTCTCAAAATTGGAACTAGGTGTGTCTTATTAATTTATTGTATAATTTTGACAGTTGTGGGCTTGCTTTGCTTTTATATATTTTTTAAATGAGAATAGATTCTTTCCTCTCCTTCAACTCCTCATAGCCCCTCCCTACCTTCTTGAACATCTGGATTTATTTTTTTTCTGTCTGTCATTAGAAAAGTTGGACACCAGCAAAGTTGAACACCACAACAGGAAGAAAAGAATTCAAAGAACAGGCAAGAGTCAGAGACCCACTTATTTTCATAATAATTTGTCCCATAAAAATACTAAGCTAGTATGTATGATACATACCCAGAGGATCTGGTGTAGACCCATGCAGGTCCTCTGCTTGGTGATTTAGTCTCTGTGATTACATACTCACTTCGCTTATTTTGTTCAGAGGACCTTGACAGACTGACATGCATTCAGTCGAGTTGTTGACCAAGGAAGTCCCAATCGGAAAGCAAAGAACAACTTAGTCTGATGCTATTAAAAAGAGTTGCTTTCTGTAATCTGACAATAGGATCCCACTGTTGATGATACAGTTCATTGAATATAGAGAAGCCAAGCTGATATATACACAAAGTCATCACCTCTGTGTTGTAGTCTTGTTGGTCTGAGAAGTTTCTCTGAAGGATACCAGAAGAGAAATATAAAAACCAACCAGGCTCCAAAACCAAGACTACAATCTGACCTTTCTGCAAAATATGCTAGAGCAATTATGATGCAGAACTTGTGGAAGTGATCATCCAATGTCTGATTTACCTTCCTGGGAAGGAAACCATACCTAGCACTGTTTGGGCAACTGAGAATGAGATTCCTAATGATATTCTGCTCTTCTCATACATCAGTGTCTTATTCAGTTATCATCAGAGAAGTCTCTATCAGCAGATGGGAAATGATGCAGAGAACCATAGTGAGACATTCTTCAAAGTCTAAATAGGAGGTCTCCATATATGGAGATAATTTTGTAAAATAAATTTACATAATCATAGACTCTGATGTTTTAAAATGACATTTTATGTTGTTCTTGGGTACCTTATTATTTTATAAATATATTTCAAAGTGTATATATTGTAGGTAGAAACAACAAAAGAATTTATAGCTAAAAATTCCAAAAGGTACATTCTCTGACTAGTCATGTGTATCACATATTTTAAAATAGAACATTATAAAGATATTATCTTTATATATTTATGTTTTACTTATTTAAAATATTGTTTTAAGTGTTATATTTCATTTCATATATATATATATATATATTATTGTATATATTATATTGGAATAAGCTGGTAGCATTTGGAAATATAGTAGACTAAATAAGCCTGAGTATATGTTCACATGTAAGTCCTCAGAAATCATAAATATTTTACAATAAAAGGAAAAGAGGAGCTTTGTAGAGATGACTAATTTAAGATTGTAGAATAGGATATTTTTTAATTTTATGGGTGATTACCAAAGACTCAAAAGAGTCTTCATAAAAATGATGCCAGAGCAGCAGATACAAAAATCAATAATTTTGTAACAAAAGCAAGAGGTAGTATGATGTGCTTTCTAATTGATTTATAAGCTAAAGAATATATATAAGGAAGATACTAAAATATGGACAGAGACAGATTCTCCCCAACACAGATAAATTAACCCTCAGAGAATCATGAATTTGCCACAGTTACACTATTTCTTGAATCATCAAAGACAATAAAATTGGGACATTGGCTAAGGACAAGTAAATGGGCTGCTTGGCAAGAATCTGATATTAGGCTATAACAAAGAAGTAATTTCAGGCAGGAATCTAAATCTTAGGTTAGAAAGAAGTAATCTCAGGCAGGAATATAAATCTTAGACTAGAACAAAGAAGTATGCTTTAGGCAGAAAATGACTTTGGGCTAGGACAGGGAAGTAGGCTCAGATATTTTGGTCATCCTGATAAGCCCTTCAGTCTTCTCTAGAAGAGTCTGATCACTCTAGAAACAGTAATCACAGGACTTATTTTATTGCCTTGCTTGGTCTTTGACTATTTGTGTTTTTGATCTGGTCATGCTTGTTCCTTGACTATTTGCATCTATTGTATTGCTATGCTAGTTCTTCAACCTAGAAATGACTTTGATATTTTCATGTAATTAAAATTACCATTTTAAAGCCGATTGAGAAAAAATTTAGAGAATACAAAAAAAGGAAAAAGAATTTATTCCATACATAAAGTATGAGGACAATGAATAAGCTGACATAGAGTCAAAAGTACAACTTGTTGAATCTCTAAAATGTCTATCAAACCTCTACTAGTAATACTACATTGAGAGGAGTAACAATCTGCTCTCTGATTAGATTGAAGCCCACTCAACAAGAGGGTTTTGTGGGGGATTTGACCTACTTATATAAATAAAAGCATGATTGAGGAGATCTTTCTTTGACTCTGGTAAGATTTCATGACAATTATTTTGCTAAGTTTGCCTGATGTCAATCTGCCTTCACAAATAAAATTTTCCACAACTTCACCTGTAGACAAATGCCTCCTTCAACTGCATAGCCTGAAGATATGAATAGGCTTTGTGAAAGAGTAAAGGGCATACAGAGTGTACTGTTCCATCTTTCCAAGTCAACCTAGTCCCACAGGACTTCAGAGGAAGGAATAAGAGTGACCTGAAGACCATCAGCAGTCTGAAGCCACACCACAAACAACTTATGCATTTATTACTGTAGCAACTTATTCTGTAAGCCTGGTTTGATAAGTGAACTACTGGGTAAAAAGAGAAAATGACTCATTAAAATATAATTTTATAAGTAAATACAGACATACAATTATCTTTTATTATACATTATACTATATCCCTATTTATACACATAAATATATATTATATAAATAAGTGAATCAATAAATGTAATAAATGAGAAGTCACTTTTTAAGCAAATGAAAATGATAAACATGAAAATATGTACTTACATTTAATGCCTCTGTGATTATAATGCATGGCAAAATGAAATAAAGAAATAATAGTTTATTTTGATTCATGTATTTGCAGGTACCAGTATATTATGGTTTGGAAAGCAAAAGAAAATCACATGCATCAGGTAGCCCACATGTGACAGAAAGGGCCTACACTGGAGAGAAAAGAGCAGGACAAGGACATGTGGCACAGCTATCTACTTCTGTTAACTAAGTCCTATGATGTATAACTTACTCTCCCCAGTGATGGCACACTGTGATAAATCCATTGAGAAATTAAGCCATTTGTTATGTGTAGTCTTGCATGATCTATCTCTAGATGCACCACTGTTGGCACCCAGAGCAGGAAGCCTTATTAAGCTCTTATGTAATTCCATTCACTTGCGTTGACAATAAATATTAGATATTAGAATAATTTTATGTTAAGCAGAAGTGAAACATGATTGAAGATCATTACATGATAAAAATAATTGCTGAATATTTGATGAGAAATGAGATAAACAATATCATAATTATTCCTCATAAGTTATATATTCATTCCAAAGAAACACATATTCTATATAGGGAAACATAGTTGGTGTCCTTTTAAAGTAGCATATCAAAGCTATCTATATTCATGGACACATATACAAAAACATACCCATGCATAGACAGAAAAACAAATGAAATTAAAAACAAAACAAATCAAATAAGCAAGATTTAAAAATACAAACTAAGACTCACAATGTAAAACTGAAGTGTTCCAAACTGAAATACAATAAATAATCTTAAAATTAATCAAAATATGTGAATTAAATATTATTTAGAATTTGGAAAAAGTATCAATAGTACATTTGACTCTAGGGCAAAAATAGTGAACTGATATTAACCTTCACAAAATTATGTTGAGTAATTTCCATGTTACCGTCCTGAGACTACACCTATGAACACATTCATACTAGGCAATCATTTTTTCAAAGAACTGTACCCTAGTTCTATACTTGAGAAATAACTTACACAGTCTTTAGGTATATGTAACACATATAATCTACCATTCCTTCAGGTTTTTCAAAACCATATACATGACAATAGAAGATATTATTTTATCAACATCTATTTAATATATATGTATAAACATGTACAAAGATGTAATTCATTGTGTTATAATCTTTATGTATATATTTGTTAATATATTATAGGTAACACATACACACACGCACGCACCAGCAAATCTTAGAGAAGACACAACATATATATATGTATATATATATATATATATATATATATATATATATGTATATATACATATATATACACATATATATACCCACATATATGTGTATATATATGTATATATACATATATATATTCAAGGGTAACTAGTAAGAATATCTACATAACTATATTAGACTGAAAAGCAAATATTAATGAAGAAAAGCAAAATGATAAAGTGTGTGAACTATATGTAACTAGTGAATTTAGACAAATGATGTGTGAAACTTTCTCTTCCTCCTCTCCTACCTCCCCTTTCTAATTCTCCTTACCCTCCTCCTCCTCCTTTTGAGAAAGTGTCTCATTATGTATCCCTGTCTGGCATTTGCCTCTTGATGGCCCTGCCTCTAAATCCCAATAACTTGGATTTCAGACATGAGTCCCTATGCCCAGCTTTTATTTCTATTTTATGCATTATTTGTAATAATTTTACGAATAAGAATGATTCTAGGATTTCTTTCATTTTTATTTTAGTTTGGGAAATATACTCAATGCAAATGGAGAATGAATTTAAGCTTTGCTAATTCTGTTCCATATATTTATAAAAATTATTAGTAATACATCTTCACATAGATCAATGAATGAAAGTGAACTTATTTACAGGCATGCTGACCTCTTTAAGTAACTTTGAATTAATACTGTGTTTAGTTTCCAGCTATTATAATTTAAGTGTTATAATATTGCAGTATTCATGTAAAAATAATTCCTTCCTTACAGCACAAACCACTGATAAAACAGAAACTTAAAAAAAAATCCAGTAAATGTTAATGTAGACAAGGGAGGCATGTCAATTTGGCTGAGAACAATGGTAATTCTTCAGCTTCTAAATTGTTAACATTCATGGACTTTGCTTCTTGGAGTTTCATATTCATCAATTCCAATACACTGCTCAAAAGAGACATGAATCCTAGAAAATTGTTTTTATAATTAATCATAAATTATACTTGATGCTCTAGAAGCAATGATCTGTAAAAATTTAATTAAGGAATGAATAGTGCCAACCCTCAATTCTGATTCAGTGGATCTTTGATTCATTTATTCTATTGTATTTATTTAAATAAGAGTCTTGATGATAAAATGAAAATATACCACACTGACAGTCTCAAAATTTAACTCTCTCAGTCATATCAGATTTACTTAGGAATAGGTAATATCATATAATTATCAGTATTGTCCTTTACTAAAATTGTCCTTACTAACTTTTCAATGTGGAGGAAAAAAAATCTAACCGTTTTCTTCATCAACTTTAAGATGGACTATGTTTTGTACTTAGTTTATATACTAACACTACCGCAAATCTCTAGTTGATAATAATACTTAAAGAATGTCATACAGCTCTCCTGAGAGGCTTTGCCAGATCCTGACCAATACAGATGTGGATGCTCACAGCCAACCATCGGACTGAGCACAAGGATCCTAATGGTGGCGTTAGGGGAAGGAATGAAGGAGCTGAAGAGACTTTATCTGGCAACAATGGGGAAAGAGGCCCTTGGTCCTGTGAAGACTTAATGCCCTAGTATAGAGGAATGCTAGGTCAGTGAGGCTGGAGTAGGTGGGTGGATGGAAGAGAACCCTCATAGAAGCAGAGTAAGGGGGAATGGGATAAGGGGTTTGCTGAGGGGAAACTGGGAATGGGGATAACATTTGAAATGTAAATAAATAAAATATCTAATTAAAAATAATTTAAAAAAGAAGAATGTATAAGGAATTTGATCTGTGAATACAAGTTCAGAACACTAATCCTCATCAAGTAACGGTTATTGGAGGACTTAGCACATTATTCACAGAAGCTCCTAACTGGGGAATAATGATGAATATTTTTGGTGAAGTAAAAAAAAGTTAGAAAACATAATGACTGCTCCCTCCTCTTGAACTTCAATTCAGTGAGGATTTATGTATCGGTGTTTACCCTCTTTCTCTTACATCACCTACAATATGCAATATTATATATGTATACCATCATATTACCTGATGGTAAAGTTGCTATGAGTAACTTATGTTGAATTGTCTGATGGACAATAACCTTAGGTAAATGACATGTATTATGTAATGAGAATATAAATTCTAGCTTTAAACATGCCATATAAAGTATCTTTATTTCTTCTTGCCATAAGAGATGGTCTTAATGTGGCAATTAAAAATGAAAGAAAGTTTATTTTGTCTCTAGAAACTCAAGTCACAAAGGTTGTGTCTACTCAGCTATATCTGCAGAGGAACTCAAAATGCCTCATGGCATGTTCATTAAGTGGACTGGAATAGATTCATTTAGGTCGAAAAGAGGAAGAATAAAGGAACTGACCTGTTCTGTAGAAACTTGCTCTTTCAAGAAAAAAAAAAAAAAAAAAAACTTTGAGGGATAACTACTTTGGTATTCTGAAAAAGACGTGAGTCCCTAATGTATGTTCCCTTCCTAAGAACATTACATTGACAACCAAATTTCAACACGGGTTTAGGAAAAATTAAATACAAGGCATAAAATAGACTGAGAAAGGAATATTAGAATTCTTAAAAGAAGAAATACAAAACCCAAAATGATGAAAAATAAAATTAATGATATATTCTTAAATGTCAAGATATTGAATGACTATAGATAACACTACACCAGACACTGACAGATGAAAAGGAAAAAAAAGTAAAAAAGAAAAAGAAACAAAACAAATATATTGCATTTTGTACTTTATTGTAAAAGCAACAAGAAGCAAGTAACAATTTATAAGAAATACAATGAAAATAAATGATTTGAATTTTAAAGATAATGATTAAAATTGCTATTAAGAGATAAGAAGCTAAAAGACATCAAGAGACATTTCATCAATATGTAATGGTGTCTCAAATGAGGAGGAGTGAATCCTGGGACAGGTGAGGTGGAGGAAGCCTGGGAAAGGGGAACTGTGGCCAAAATGTAATGTATGATAGAAGAATAACAGAAAAAAAAAGAAGAAAAAGGAATGATTCTGATTAAAAAGCCAATATAATCTTTGATTCAATATTCCTTTGCATTTAACTTATTTGTGAATATTTTAAGTCATGCATACTTACCTTCTTAGATATTATGGTAACTAATCCATGCCAATATTTAGAAATAAAGTTTCTATGTTTGCATTTAAAATTAGTCTGAGAGTAAACCTTGATCTAGTTTCCTATAGAAAAACAAGATCTGAGACAAAGACTTAAGTTGAAGTACTGTAGTTAGGAGGCTGAGAAACACCTTTCTGAAGACTAGAAGGTAAAACAAGTAAAGAAAGGTAGCAGACAACTGCAATAAATAATGAGCACACTATAAAAGTCATCACACTTGATTAAAGATTGAAATACTAAAGCGACTTTTTACATTTACATAGAATGATCAATAAAGTGTGTAGAATTTGAAAGATAATTTTACAATTAGTTGGAAACTGTTCATGAGGATGTGGTGCAAGAGAACACTCGTCCATTGCTTCTGGGAACATAAACTTGTACAGACTCCATAGAATCAATATGGTGCTTCCTCTAGAAAATCAGGAATAAATCCACCTCAAGACACAGCTAATAGCACTTTTCTGTGTATACCAAAAAGATATACCCCAAGTTATCATAAGCATATTTTTCATCTGTGTTCATAGTAGCTGTATTCATAGTTTCCAGAAACTAGAACCAAGTTAGAGTATAGTTAGAGATGACAGAAACTAGTATCATTTGAAGGGGTTTGATGGGGTATCTCTGATTGTCACCTTTACTACATCTGGAGTGAGCTATATAATCCAGAAAGGAGGGCACACCTGTGATATAGATCTTGAGCCTGGAAGACACAGGTTTCTGACCTAGATCTTGACATGGATATTTTTAAGCATAGTAGATTTGAAAATCTTAGGGCCAGGCAAGTTAGTATACATCTTTAATCCCAGCAGACCGAGGCAAGCAGATCTCTGAGTTCAAAGTCAGTCTGGGATAAAGCAAGTTCCAGAACCACGCATGGTGGTTCACACTTTTAATTTGGGCCACATGTTCTACTGGTCTAGCCAGCACATCTTTTAGAATCTACTTCTACAGAGGAGCAGCTTAAACAACTAGCCTCATGGGACTGAACAACTAATAGATTCTTGGACTTCTCATTTACAGATGCCCATTGTTGGGTTAGTTGGACTATAGACTGTACATCATTACAATAATTTCCCCTAACATATAGAGACATTTCATAAGTTCTGTGACTCTAGAGAACCTCACTAATACAGGCAGTGATGTGAAACCAAGTGCAGTGCAAATTACCTGGAACCTCTGAGGATGACTCTGGCGAGGACCCCTAGTAATGGAAGGTATGCATCCTAAACTGGTCATCTTCTGTAATAGTATAAGACATCCAGTAGTGGGACTGGGACACCCACCCAGCTTCTAAACATTCAATCCACAATCTTTCCTGTCTGTAACATGTGCTTGGGCAATGATGGCTCAGAGCTAATGGAGGTGCCCATCCAAAACTCATCTAACGTAAGGCCCAAGTCACAAGAGGGAGTTCATGTATGACACTGGGTAGACAGGAAGTAGAAGCTGGTCCAGCGAGCTAGGGTAGATCAAAACACACACACACACACACACACACACACACACACACACACACACACACACACACACTGAAATTATTCCTAATGATGTTTTCCTATATTCCTAGATTGGGAATGAGTTCAATTGCCGTTAGAGAGGCTTGCTCCAGAGAGGCTAATGAGAAAAGATGCAGAGACCTACATCCAAACGTTAGGCAATGCTCAGAGAACCCCACTGAAGAGGGGCAAAATGATAAATTGTAGGAATCATGGGACAAGAGGGGAACAGGGAAACAAGTGCAACAGAATCATGTAAGTAGGGCTCACGGGGGTTCACAGAGACTGAAGTGACAATCACGAAGCCTGCCTTGGTCTGAGTTAGGTCCTCTGCACATATATTGTGGTTGTTAGCATGGTATGTTTGGAGGTGGGGCAAGACCGACTCTTAAATAAGGAGGGGGTATCTCTGACTCTTTTGCCTGCTGTTAGGAACCTTTTCTTCCTAGCAGGTTATGTTATTCAGCCTTGATATGAGGGTTTGTGCATCTTGTTGTGCTGTGTTTGGTTGAGCTTCTTTTGGAGGAGAAATGGAGGAGCAGTAGATCTAGGACAGAGGGGAGGGAGAAGACTTGAAAGAGTGAGGGTAGGAAGTATTGTGTGGAAAAAAGAATAAAGAAAAACATCGAAATAAAAAATATGGGATTTGGATACTTGGTTTAAAAAAAAAAACTGTGTACCAAAAGAGAAAACACAAAGCAAAAATAAGAAGAGGCCCGGTGAGATGTTTTAGTAGTTAAAAGTGCCTTATGTGTACCTGGATATGCTGAGGGACCCACTTAATGGAAGGTAAAAACTAAGTCTTACGATTTGTACAGTCTTCCCATGGCATCCACATACCAAACACTGGCCCTCTGTCTCTCTTACACACACACACACACACACACACACACACACACACACACACACACAGGAGGGAGGGGGAGGTTAAAACCTCAAACTCCACCCCTGACACATTTCTGTTATCAAGGTCGCACCTTCTAGTCCTTTCTAAACAAAGTATACCAACTTTGAAACAAACATTCAAATATATTTTCTTATGATGGCCTTTCTCACTCAATCCTTCACAAAATAAATCTTAATTTAAATTATCTGACATGTTATTCTGACTGGCTTGCTATTATATTTTGAAAAAATACCGCAGGAACAAGGGTATTTTCTAAATATACCATTTGAACTCTGCTCGATCTGATGGGCAAAAGTGAACATTTAAGCATATTCTAATTTTCCTGAAATTCTATATTTTAATAACTCTCGTGTTTAAATTATGTAAAAACTTAATGCTATGATACCTTGAGATGCCTAGGTAATTTATTTATCCTAATAAATTTTAAGCATCTAGTTTGGGTGATTTTTTAAAATTTTATAGAAATATCTGAAATGCTTGATATGGAATTTATTATCAATTTAATAGGCAAATAAATTAGCTCTTAATAATTTTCAAATTTCACAATCAGTATAATAAAACACTATCACCTACAAAAAAAGACTAGTTATCTAAAAACATGCAGTGTTATTTTATTGTTTTCATAGGGAAAATTTATTGATTTGTTACCATAATTAATGTGATCTGTAAGAAGTTCCCATATTCATTACAACTTTATAGTGCAATGATGAAGGAATTTTAGATTCACATGTTTAAAAGAAAGTCTCAAACATTCTTTGTAAAAACATCAAGTAGTGTTCAGTGACCAATCTGGCACTGTTTCTTAATTTGAGACAAAGCAAAGTAGGCTGTCTTCCAATTCATTAAAATATCAGATGCTGGCCAATTTTTTCTAGTATTAAATGTGTTATACTTCTCAACTTTATGTCAAAGCTATATTGTATAAATACTATAATAATCAATTGTGAAGGTCCCAGATGTATTCTACACGAGAACGGGAAGCCTTTTATCAAAAGCCAGTTCCTGCTTCCTAAACAATGATACAGTTCCTTCAGTTTCTCTCTCGGGAACCTAATTTAGTTAGTATTCATGGAATGAGAAAAATGAAACTTTAAAATACATGTCTATATGAATTTTACCCATATGAATATGTGTGTGTGTGTGTGTATTTTTCAATTGCTTTAAAACATACTTTCTTCATTTATGTTGATTTCTATGATTTTTTGTTCCCTTGAATTTGATTTAAAGCAAAGTGTGCTCTTATTTTTATTTTTTTCTCCTTCTACTACTCATCCAACATGGAGGGCAGAGTTAGTAATAACAACCAGATGTCATACACATTTAAACAGGCCATCTTTAGTACCTCACTCAAATTAGTACAAGTTGTTTCTCAAACACTATGAAAAATCCCATCATTCATTTTGTCACAATGAATTTAGGTATTTAAAATTCAAGTGAAGGGTCTTATCTTGAAACAATTGATTTTCTATTACCATGCTAAAAAGAAAATCCAAACCATCATCTAACCTCTGTAAACCTTTGTACCAAGTTGAAAGTTACTTTACTTCCAAAAAGTATATGTATTTGTTTAGTTACACTTCACAAACATGTAGTTTATTATACCAGACTATAAGTCTGTTAAGAGTATTATTTCTTCTTGGAGAAGCTTGTCATTCCACACTTTTGAGATTGATATATTTCCATCTCTGTTCTCTTCAGCATCAACAAATACTTTTTGGGTACATATATTTGAGTGTTCTATGGAGTAGATATCATTTTGTTTTCATGCTGGCTCTGTAGCCCATCAGAACCAAGTGCTGTGTGATAAGGCTTTCTTAATGTTCTCTCCTGCCCTTGGAATGACCTAGCTTTGCACTACAGTGCCATAAAAATAAAACCTCACATTGTTCTAGATATGATATTACCAAGGAAATTAACTTTGAGAAACTGACTTTTGTTTCAAGTATTGTTAGAGAAGCAGTCATAAGATTAGGATGTAAAAAACAAATGGGAGGGCAAAAAAGGTGCAATTATGGCACTTTGGAGAGCATTGAATCTGGGATCACAGCATCATAATGCAAGAACCAAGATTAGCTCATGAGCAGTTCCATGTTGGATGCAAGGAAGGTACAATCTTGGGCACAGTGGTTTTTAAAAGCTCTAGAACTAAATGTTGTGATCCATGTAGGCTGATTAGGAAATACTATTCATTAGGATCATTATCATTGCTATATTTTAGCATCCATGTAATAGTAACCACAAGCACATAGAGACACACTCACCAGAAATGCAGTCATGTCCTACAAACACTCACACACACACACACACACACACACACCATATCACTCACACAGAGACCACAACTTTTCCCTCTCTCTCCACCAATCACATATACAAACATACACACAGAATAGTTTATTGTTCCTTTACATACACAAGTAGATTAAATCTGTATATTACTATATTATAATAGCTTTATTGAAATTGCTATAAAATAGTATAATAACCATCATGAAAAATATAGATGAATTTATAAGAACCTACTTAAAGACATTTTCCACCTAACAAAAATTCTGAGTGAACTGTATAAGCTGATAGTTAATTCTAAATTTCTGTACAAACCTAACTTTTAACATCTAAAATAGACTGAATGCCATTCGAAAAATCTAAGAAATCGATTAAATGAAGGATGACATAAAAAAAAAACAAGTTTATTAATGGATGAAACAGATTATACAATTTCATTAGATATTTCAGTGTGCTCTTAGAAGAAAGAAAATACAAAAAGATCAAAGAAGAGTAGATCATAGTAAGTCTATGGCTTAACATATCATGAAAGTGACAGAATGAATCTTTGAAAATGAATAATGTACCCTCTCCAGGGAAGCCAGGAGGCTAAATACAGATCTTCAACTCTCTGTCTGCTCCTCTACCTTCAATCCTCCAGTCTCATCCCTAGCTCTGCAACGGGCATGTTGTCTATGTATCCCTGAAAATTAAGTAAAATGTAAAGAAAGACAATGAATCATTCTGCTGTATGAGACATTGGATTAAAAAAAAAGAAATTTCATTCATTTGAGAAATCACTGAATTACAAGTTAACATAGACACCACAGAATGCTTAAGCTGAAGATATATACTCATAACAAACAGAATAGGATGAATAATATTGATGGTTAACTTGATGGATCTGAAACCACCTTGGAAATACATGGACTAAATATCAGCAGCTGTCCAGAAATCTAAACCTTCAGTGAAAGATTGGGTTTAGGCCTCCAGTCCCATGAACTATAAAATTACCTACCTCAGAGCCTCTGCATGCTGCAGATAGTCATTGGTCAATATCTAGTCCTAAGTCTACTAAACAAATATAACAAACCCCTTTAATAATTTTAATAATATGTATACATTTGTCCAGAGAAAGCTATGTATATACTTGTGCAAAGATGCAAACATGTGTTTTATTAGTTACATTCTTCTGGAGTCTCCTGCCTAATGAACACACCAGAGTTTAATAACAACAAAAACAAAAACATTTATATTGAAGAGTTGGCTTTTGGAAAAGGTAAGTTTAAGGAAGATTTTTATCCTTGAGGAAACAGGAACCATTTAACTATCTTTGCCAATTTGAATGGTTCTTGTATCATCAGTGATTTTTGTTTTTGTCATGTGTCTGTGTGAGACATGGTCTTGTTTTATACAGAAATGGCCTCAAAACAACCTCAATCCCTCTTCCTTGGACTGATGAGTGCTAAGACTTCAGGTGTACATTACCATTAATCAACTGAAAATATTTGGTTTTCAAAAGGTAATTGTACCACTGTCACCACAAAAAGAATAATTAAAACCATCACTAACCAAAATAAGGTTTTCTTTAATACTACTATTATAAGGCTAACTTTCTCAACACAATAAGAATATTAGGCTATGTATATCTTTTAGTTAGAATTCCATTATAGAAGCAAAATACATGAAGCCGATAATATTTGAAAGAACAACAACACAAAATGCTTATTTAACTGAAGTACTAGAGGTTCAAGAGCATCTATGGGGTTGTGATAATGATATCAGGATAGCTAGGAGCACGTCAATCAGAAAGAAGGCCTGAAGTGTGGCAGAGAGGTCAGACTGATCTTCATTCTTTTGCTGGAATAATTCTGTGACACCCAGCTTTTTCTCCAACATGCAGGTTCACAAAATCATGACTCTGAGACTTCATTTTTTAAAAAAAAAAATATTGGTTATTTTATTTATTGACATTTCAAATGTTATCCCCCTCCCCAGGTTCTGCTCAATAAACTCCCTAGCCCCTCTCCCTCCCCCTATAGGACCAAGGGGCTTCCCTCCCAGTATTGTCAAATAAGGCAATCCTCTGCTACATATCCAGCAAATTCCTATGTCTATAGCTTGGCTCTGTTCCCAACTAGTAATTTAATTATCCTATTTATTTATGAGTATAATATTGGTGGTTATCTTTATCTCAGCTTCAGGCCACCATCTCCTCAGAGTTTCCATGAAAATCTCCTCTATATCTGACTTCTTCTCTCTCTGCTGCATGTCCCACCCTCTATACCTGCCTCAGCCAACTGGCCAATCAGCTTTTGATTGACAAGAGAATGCTTTTACATAGTGCTCATGAGATTATTTCTATATTTCCCACTTTTAATTCAATAAAAGACTATTTAACATAGTAAATTATATACAAAGATAACAATTATGAAAACTATTAGGTAAGATATACATTTACAATGTTCAGTTCATGTTTATCTGGCAACATTGGAGATGGTATTTACCCTATCTTGGGGAGTTCAGAGTTCTAAAGCAATTTCTATCATAATTTGTATTACCAACCCAAATCATCTTGTTAGACTTAAGAGCATGTTCTTAAACCCTAAATATCTTAAGATGAATAGTAAGGTTATAACTATCTAGTCTTCAACATCAGTAGAGACTCAAGAACAATTGTTACCTGAGTATGCTGGAAATACAGGCAACCAGCTTCCAAAACTATAGAAATGACAGAACTCACAACCTGGACTGTCATCTGAGATCACCTGCATCATAGGAGTATCCATCTTAGACCTTTTGGCCCAGAATATCTGACAGTCTTTTCTGTGAAGCAGGAATTATGAAACACTGTTTACTCTGTCTTAGCAAAGCTTGGCAGTCGACTTGGTCCAGTTTTGGACATGATCCCGTCAGCAGCTGAAGCAAGAACAGTTTCCTGCCCAGTGGCTAGCTCACTGTATATGAAACAAACTCCATAAGGAGGTTCTTTGATGCCCAACGTCTTTCTTGAGGTAGAATGGGGAAGCTGCCAGGAGCAGATCTGTCGCATTGTCATAAAAGCCTTTCAATGATAAAACATCTCTAAATGCCATATTCTGTGGTTTGCTCAGGTTTTTAAAAGAAATCTATCTATAATATATTTGAATAGGCAAGTGTTGCTTGTTTCTGTTTACTAAATGCTCAATCTACACATTTCTGTAATAAACTAAACTAGTATCTAACATTGCCATAAGTTTGATTGATTAACACTTAAGTTGCATTTTTTAATTACCTCAAACAGTTTATAGTAGAAGCTTTCAAAAGGATTAGAATCTAGCATTGCATAGGTACAATACATTAAACAAAAGCTGATACACAGTATGCTGTAACCAATATGATAATAAGTTTGCATCAATATACAAAAATGTGTACCAATGTAAGATTTCTGACTAGTAACAGCTCTAGAGTTTAAGAGTACATTCAATAATCAATCTAGTCTTTATTTCTATTATTCCTAAATCCCCTTTCTCTTTTCATCCTTTCTCCCCATTTTTCCCATAACATTAGATAGGAGAGAAAGGACAGAGGAAAAAAAAATGTCCTTGAATCTAACATACCTCATTTTGATTCCTTCCTGATAAAAGCCAAAACAACTTGGGACTCCCTAACCCCGAGTAAAGACAACAGACATCCATCACCCATTGAACAAACAAAAGACATCCACCTCACCTCTTGAAAATGGGGGCATCATTTTTATAAAAATATTTTCTATTGAATCTGGATCATTATTTTCCTTTGGGGGCCCAGTAAGATATGGGATATTGATCAGTTTTAAGAAAGCTAACTGCAGAATTTGCTGTCCAGTCTTTGCATGCTCAAATGGACTTCTGCCTGGAACAGTCTGAGATGCTGGACCAATTGGGGTTGGCAGCTTTCTGTGAAAGTGTTCTGGAGGCAGGTTTTGATGATGCAGTTATTAAGACAGTCAGAGGTTGTATCACTGGGCTACTTTTCTTGTCTTCTTTGGTATATGGTTCTTTTGCTTTGCAAATGTATAAACTTTCAAAGGTATTATACATTTCTGCATTAACATATGAATGGAATATACAATGTGCAAGATTAATTTAAAGATGATACTCTGCTTTCTGTTCAAGCAGGTAAGGCATCTTTCTTTCTTTATAAATTAGTTTGGATTGTGTACCTCCATGTTAATATGAATTTCTATCTATGCCATTTAAAAGATGCCATGATAAGCCCGGAGAATTTTGTAGCCAAGTTTTATTGGCTATGCATAGCTTAAGACCTGGCTAGAGACATTTTCATGTCTCAGTCAGTCTCAGAGCTATTCCCATGTAGAGGGAACAACAATACAAAAGACCTATTTTGTTGGTCTTCATTATTTCTTTCTTTCGCTTTGCAGTCAGAATCTTCAAGGGGTCTTCCCATTCTATTCTGATTCTTATTAATTTGGATAGAATCAATAGTCTTTTTTTCTCCTGTTGAAAGAAGAGCATATTCTCTCCAACAAAATAACATATTTCATTCCTTGCATTCAGAGGATAGTATATCCTTAATATAAACAGGGTGATTTACAAGGCAGTTTTTTTGTCCATAATCCAACATCTTTCAACAACTGTGTTATCTGTCTATTGACATTTAAGATTTTTAAAGTCAACAATTATTATGTAATCCTTCTCTGGATGATCTCATATCTCCCTTCTGTTCTATGAGCATTTTCTTTACACTCCTGTTAGATCTTTTCATAATGGCTTGACCTGAAGCATAGTAAGATTTCTCTATAACATGTTTCATGTTATATTGTCTAAATTATTATTGTGTTCTAATGGATATATATGTTGAAGCATCGTCAGCTGAATCTGTAAAGGTATCTCCAAGATAGTCACCATCTCTAATAAATTCATAAAAACCTCAGAATTTTCTTTTTCAGAATTCAAAACAAAAGCCCACTGGATTTCTGAATATGAATCAACTGTATGATACATTCACACACACACACACACACACACACACACACACACTATATATCACTATATATATCAATATATATATATATATATATATATATATATATATATATTCTCTGAACTCTAGAAAATGAAACATATGTGCTGGATGGTTGGCTCAGTGATTAAGAGCACTTACTGCTCTTCCAGAGGTGCTGAGTTCAATTCTCAAAAACCACATGGTGGCTCACAAATATATGTAATGGGATCCAAAGTGTTCTTCTTGTGTGTCTAAAGAGAGTGACAATGTGCTGACATACAGAACATTAGTCTAAAAGATCATTATTAAAAAGAAAATGAAACATTGTATGACATTGTCCTAAGGTAGCATCTGGATTTCTAAGGTAATACATTATATCTCTGTGTGTTACCATCCTAATTATAACCCTGTGTATTTCTCTCATCTGGAACTAGTCCCTCTGATGTTATTGTAGGTTCACAATTGGACTCCTCCAAAGGATTCTTATTTTGATGTGAAGAAGCCTCTAATCTCTGTTCTATGACCTCTAATCTAGCATCTAATTTCTCAGTCTCTTCTTTATTGAAATCATTATTGAAAAAAACAACCATTTGTGTGCTGAGAAGTGAAAAAAAATCATATGGAATCCAGATGCATCATGTCATTGTGTTTCTTTCCATTTTTAACAGATGTAATATTTCCCGTTTATTCTCTAATTCCTCCCTTAAGATCTTCAGTTTAACAATTTTAAGTTATTTGTATCTATGATGTTTTATATTTCATCTGATATGAAGCTAATATTTTCTTTGGAAAGTCAGTTGTGTTGCATGGTGTTTCGCTGGGGCAGACATGTGAAGGAGTGTTTTTCTGAAGCAGACACAGGTGAAAGGATGTTTTGCTAAAGCAAACATGTGAAAGCACACATGATGTTAAGAAGGACCCAACAGACAATGGACAACACTGGATGGTATTGGTATGCCTTGTCATTCCTGAACGCTAGTTGTGTGTCATGACTTCACAGAAAAAAAAAACCCACCAAAAAAGCTGCTGGTGGTATTCTGGCAGCTTCTTCTCATTTCTGCAGACTCAGGCAAATTGGCAGAGTGATATCAGCTGATACTCATGTGGAGTTTTACTAAGACAGACTCTTATGGTATTTTGCTGAGGTAAGACCATGGGAGTTCACATGATGTTTAAAGGAAGTATAAATAGGAATCAAGGGACAGTGACAATAGGCTTACATAACTAGCTTTGCAATACCTCCTTGGTCTTCTGTCTGAGCCTTTGCTGATCTTCACTTCTTTGAGAAAGGCATAGGCAAAGAATTTCCCTTAGCATTCCTGCTCGTCCTGGTCACTCCTGCTGACTCATATCAATCTGACTGAGGCCTCACTCTTTCTGCTGAGTCACTCTACCACTGCTGATTCGTATTCGCTATCCAGACACTACTAGACTGGACTGATGGTATATATCCTGACAGGGCATACTGGATTTGCTCCGAAGCACTATTTATGAACAGGACCACTTCCCCCTTATCCTAATAACCTTTCTTTCCCGCTACCTCTGATGGGTGCTGGACTAGAAGGGAGGTTAAAGCATTTAAGAACCACTATTAAAGGGAAGATTTGAAAAATCAAAGACTACAATTAGTCTTTCCTCTTTTATGGTTTTCAAACTTAATAGCTTAGCAGTTCAGCAGTTTGGGGCTTAGGAGTTTGTGTTTGGCTTCTGTTGCCTGCAACTGTTCTCTGCTATGGAAGCCCTTAAAGGGACAAACCTCCCAGGAGGACCAAATGGACAGCAAGGGGTGGTCCTGCCTTGCTGTCAACCATTTGCTGGCTTTTCTGTGGTATCCACCAGCTGCTACCCCAGTGGCTGTCTCAGGCAACTGAGGTCTCCTCTCAACTGGAGAGCCAGGACTTGCCTGAGAGACTGCTACACAGCTCCAGCACTTGGTCACACAGAGTCACCCTCTCACAAGCACTGTTCAAGTACATATCAGTCAGATTTGCTATAAAACAGAGGTTTCTCTTAGAGAAGCAGCACTCATGAAATGCACTTGGCTGCGGTTCCCAAATCTAGGAACCTTCTCTGTTTCCAGGGAGTATTTGTTTGTGCTTTTTCCCCAGAATTTCCAGGCTGTAAGACTGGTTTTGTCTAAGCTTGGATTCTATGCCCCATGTTGGGTGACATTTGTATCTTCAGGCCTTTCAATCCGTGTGCAGGTTCACAAAATAATGACTCGTAGACTTCTTATATATGAATAAGTGTCTAGACAAATAGCCTCTGTTCTGTTCCCTGACTAGCTAATAACTTAGTTATCCTATTTATTCTATTCTATGTGTGCTACACAGTTGGTTACCTTTTTTCTCAGAGAGCTCAGGCAAATCTCCCTCTGGCCTGAATTATTGGCCAATCAGCTTTTTTATTGAACACTTTTACATAATACACATGAGATTATTTCTACAGAAGTCAGCCATTTCCAAAGAACCAACTTAAATCCCTTCTAGCAACTATTGTCCTAGTAGCCTGTTCCATGTTTTCCCTGAAGTTCCAGTCATATTCCTACCAACACAGTCAAGAGGACACTTCAAACAGAGCAGACACTGAGCGACTAACTCAGCCTTTATCTACACTATGGGACACTCCTTACTTATAGCCGGGTAATAGAGATGCTAAGAATTTCAACTACACTGTTAGTATTGAAGTGGTTTAGAAGGGACATGAAAGGTTCCATAATCAGTAACATGATTGAGAACTGTGATAAGAAATAAATAGAAACTTTGACCAAGTTTAACCATAGCACCAAGAACATTATATTAAAGTTAATTTTGAATCATAATCTAAGTTTTCCTATTACATTACTAGAAATTCTTCCAAAGTCATCGCTAGATAATCCTAAGTCTGTAGGAACTGAATCATGACTAGGGATTTTCAGTGTTGTTTCCTTGTTTATAACAGCAAGAAAATGGAAAAGTAACTTGATTAAAGAAATTGTGATATATGCACTAGATAGGATGTAATACAATCCCACACATAAACAAAAGAGAAAAACAGGCTTAGGTAGACATTAGTTCAACAAGAAATGTATCTGGTAAGTTGCTAAATAACAGCAAATATGGAAAATTATATATAACTCTATCTCAATTACACAAATGAATATGTCCTAGATGCATGAATGGAAATACATGTATGCATTCTTTACTTTTCTGAAAAAATATTAAATAAGTTTAAAGAAAAACTTGAAGGAAATGTTTTCCATGTTTGTGGTAAGTTTATTTGGAAGTTTGAATTATGAGATTTTGGAGAATCTTTGTATACTTTTCCATGCAATTTTAAATGAAGTGTATAACATTTCATTTTACTAAATAAAAACACATCAATTTATCTCATTGGATAAATTAAACTACATAAAAAGATGAAAAATAGACATAAAAAGGACATGACTGCACAACTAGAAATGGAATATATACATGTTAATCAACTGAAAATCTCAACAATGAAAATGTTTAGTTCTGACATTATTATATCAAGAGGAAATCTATAGAAACATGTTGTCAAAGTTTATAGAATTAATGTTGTCTTGGTATTTAAATTATTTATAAGTGATATGATTAATTACTGGCATCTATATTATTGTATTACATAATGAAATGTTTTAAAAGTTAAAATCAATTATAATAAGACAATTTTATTAAAAATTTAATATAACTAAAAATATAATCTTATTTTTGAGAAAATATTTTCAAACATGACTGTAATTATTTTGTTAGTAAAATTGCATTTAATTCAAAATATAATTAGAAGATACATGTCAAGTAAATAAGTGATAGCTTCATTAATTATGCATATAAATTATTAAATAAATTATTGATGATAGTCTCAACCTTATACATAAGAAATTGAATTGTAAATGAAGACACGACTATTATATCAACAAAAACTCAAGAATATTTAATTTCTTTCAAACTTACATTAAAACTTAGCAAATTTATTTGAAGGTATGTTTTGAACATAACATGTTTAAATATTCTTTTAAATCCTCAAAAATAATAAAACTCTGGGAGAGGCATAAATAGGGCATTCTTGAGGATAGATCCCATTTCAGGCCACTGAACAGATCAGCAAATGTAGGGCTATAGAAAGTTTGTCAAGAACCCTCCTACATCTCTGTAATAAGACATGAAAACTAAGCACCAGCAGGAATTCTGTAAATTCCAACACTGTAAAGCAATTAAACAGCATGCTTCTAAAGGTCGCATGTGGGTTAAAGAAGGATTTTACAATGTATTTTGAGAAAAATTGGAAATATGCCAAAGCAAATGGAGTGTAATAAAAATGGTTGTACTTGGGAAGTCATAACAGTAAACAACTAAAAGAATCTCAGATAACCAATTTAATGTCTCAGAGCAAAGATAGAAACATAAACAAATTGAACCTAATTTATGCAAAGGAAGACACAACACTATATATAGTTTGGAGAACTAACAGGAAATTCCAACTACACTAAAAAGTGTCAAGATAAAGTCGATAAATGCCTAGCTGGACTAAGAATATTAATATTTAAACACATTCAGATGTAGAAAAGGAGACAATACAAGTAAAAGCATAGAAAGTATCAAGCTCATAATAAATATTTCTGGACAATTACTTTTTAACAAAGTAGGTAGTGTAGAAAAATGTAGATGAATTCTTTGATCTGTATAACTGAGTCGGAGCCATGTAGAGACAGACAATCTAACAAACAGAATCTAAGGAATCTATAAGGAACAGATCAATTGGAATAAAACATTAAATATTAATAATGAACAAAGTTTAAGACTTTTTTGTTGTACTACTGGTTCAAACAAATTTCTCAGGATTCTTCACTTAAAGAGTGATAACTATCTAACTGTGCCAAGTCATTTTGTTTATTAAAGAGAAAACAAAACTAAAAATTAAATAAATTAATAAGTAGTTTCATAGTTGGAAGTATCTTTTTACATTAAAAATGATTAGTTCATCAAAAATCACTGTATATCTAATAAACTCAAGAATGTTTTGTAACAAGACCACTCCTCTTAGAAAATTATAGTTTTCATTTGGAGGTAAAAACAAAAATCAGAGTATTGCAGTGTGAAAAAAAAAATTGTTGCCAATGTTTTGTAAGCTCACCTCAATATTTCAACCTGGAATCCTTTGAGCTTATAATATACAAAGAGAGTTTAACAAAAAATTAAACATGTTCATAATGATTACAGATGCCAGTATCTCCAGTACAACTGGATTAAATGTAGTGTTGTGACAAAGATGTCTTAATAAGAAGTTGAAGAAGACAGCAACTTGGCTTCATGCACTACATAGTGAAGCCAATAAAATTGTGAGCTTAGATGCAGAAGACTCTCTAAAATGCTGATACTAATTGTTACTAACTACACCAATTGTTCATAAATAGCTTTAAATTAATGAATAAACTAAAAATACTAAATTTTTAAAAGTTATTTTAGTTTTGAGAGTATAATATAACTGTGACATTTACCCTTTACACCCCTTTCTTCAAATTCTCCCATCTTTCTGATCTTTTTCAAATTCAGGATCTCTTTTTTAAAATTAGAAATAAACATATTTCTAAAAATGTATAAGTACAATGTGCTCATTATATACAAATGTATATACATTTATAGTCTGACCATTTCGTATTAGATAATCATTTGGGTATACTTCCCATTGGGAGACTCCTATTCTCACTATTCTTTATTTACCTGTAGATATTTTTTTCTTTTTGGTAGTCTTGAGGCATACAGACCATTCCCCATCCATGTTACCATAATAATAATTATCATTATTTATTATATTAAATTCCAGTGTCAGTGAGCCATTGTGAAAATTCATTCAGAAACACTTGAAATTTTAAATAAGCTTTACATCTAATCAGTTCTGTGTATCCGTAGAATGAGAAAGGCAGCAATAATACCCAAGTAAAAAGGAAAAGAAAAAAAGGAAGAAAGGAAGGAAGGAAGGAAGGAAGGAAGGAAGGAAGGAAGGAAGGAAGGAAGGAAAGAAGGAAGGAAGGGAGTAAGGAAGGAGGAAAGGAAGAAAGAAAGCAAGAAAAAGAAAAAGAGAGAAAGAAAGGAGAAAGAGGGAAAGGGAACAGCAGAAGAGTGACACCATCAAACTTTTGAAATCAAAATAATTAAATTCATTAGACAAATAGTCGTTGACTATGCACACCACTGGGCATAGTTTTTGTACATATGTAGGAAGATCTCAAACTCAAAGTATAATGAAAAAGTAATTGTATTGGGTACCTCTGCACAATGGTCAGTTATGACCTGGTCCAAAAATTGATTCCTACTTAGTGTAAGGAGTTACAGAACAATTTCAGGCATCTTCCATGCCTCAAGACAAGGACACCTGTCCTCCTTTCCTACCCATGCCCTGCAGACAGAAAGAAGATCCATGTCTGAATAAGTGTATGCCATGAATGCCCCCTGATTCCAAAGACTCAGATGCTATTACCCCAATCAATTCACTGAAAGCCAGCTTCACAACTAATTTTTTTTATTCTAGATGGCAAAGTACTAAATGAAAATTTGCTGAATGCTGAATTATCTAGATTTTTTTCTTTCAGTATACTTTGTACCATATTTTATAAATACAATAAAATTTATATTGAGAATCAGTACTTTTCATAATTTTATTTTCATTAATAATAGGTGTATAAAAATTATAGACCTAGAAAAATATTTACTTATAAAGTCTGATTGTATATATATATATATGTGTGTGTGTTTGTATGTATATATTTATATATATATTCATATACATGAATATATATAAATATATATGAATATATATTTTAAATATATATGTTCATATATATGAATATATATGAATATATATTTATATATGATATATAAATATTGTGTGAGTGTGTATATAATAACCAATATAGAATTTTGAATAAAAAGTTTTTTACATTACAGCTTTGAAAAGACATTTAAAGTATAATTTGTAACCTCTAGCTTTACAGATGTAAACTGTTAATATCTATCTGAGGTCAACAATGATAAAAGACCATCAATCTATCATGAGAAAAAAACTTTGTAACAAATAATAAATAAGCCTAGAAGGTTTTGTCCATACCTAGAACACTAGAATGCTCCATTGACCCACCTGTGAAGGCAGCCTGATATTAAACAGCGGATTTATGAAGGTTGCTGTGATGGACTCACCCATGAAAAAGCTCTTTCCATCAGGTACACTTTCCAGGGCACACTGTAAAGATACTTGTCTTTCGGCCTACAGTATGATCTTTCTGGTATTTACATGGTAAAAGGCTTATTAATTTTTCAGGTGGTATTGTTGTGAGATGGGAAGATAAGGACCTAAGATTTTTAAGGTTCTAGAACACACCTTCAAAAGAAAATTAAGAACCCATTTACTTCCTATTTTCATTCCAAAACATTTCTAAAAATATCTCTGCCCCTGGATAAAAGATTTGCCTTACATTTCTGCCTTGCTATGTTGCTCACAATAGACAACTCCTCAATGGATTATGAGCCAGAATAAATGTTCTCTTCCTCATTCAACAAGGTTTCACTCTGTAGCACAAGATGGCCTCTGGCTTACGATACTCCTGCCTCAGTCTCCCTAGTTCTGACACTGTCATTTTGTGGGTACAGGACCAGTCTTAGCACTGAACATTTCTTATTTGATTATAAGAAATTCATTACAGTTAAAAGAAAGCTAACAGACGTAACCATATATATGTAGATCTTGGGTATGGTCAATTTGTAAAGAGAGAACAGATACAAAAGGAGTAGTTCTGAGGATAGAGAAGACCATCTGTCATATTAAGCAATACTATCTAACCTAGTATGTTTTAAAAATGAGTTTGAATAGAAAACATCCTGAATTATTAAAATTTTCTCAAATAATTCCTGAGGAAAATAAGGAAAGTAACTAGTAACTAATAAAATGGAAGAAGACTTAATACATCTCCTTAAATATTTTAAAGGACAAAATGATTTCCCTAGAGACTAGCTGAAGCAAACAATAATTTCAATTTTATTTTGATATTAAAATGAATAATCAAACTATGGTCTTTATAAACATTGATATTTGTAACTATTATTTGAAAGGGACTATTTTACTTATGTCCCATATTTTGATGTGTGTGATAGAAATCATGTTCTAAGATTAAATGAACCAAGTTTCTCTTCCTTGAGGTTTCAGTTTTAAAAGTACTGTCTACTCACAAGCCTTCAAACATTTAAGTTTCCACAAATAATCTCTGAAAATGTCATCAAGAATAAATGTGAGGACTTATGAAATATTCTTGGATAGTGAATTGAATCTGCAGAGAGGGTCAGTTTAGTGTTGTGAACCAGAGATGAATTTTTTTATGAAAATTTTGCTTATGTAAGTTCAGATAGAGTTCACATAACAATGTCTATCCAAACCAAATAAAGGCCAGAACTTTTACATTTTCATGGTACTCTTAATAATTTCAACAGCTGTTGTTCCATTTGCTTCTGTGTGTAAAATACCAGAGAATCATACACATCACTTAATTTTATAACTACCCCCCTATTGCTATTGATCAAGTATTCAGCTCCTTAAAATTGATGTTTTAAACTTTCAATGGGGTGCTACATACAATCAAAACTTATATCCCCAATTCCCCAGATTTCTTAGGTATTAACTTCAGTAATATTTTCAAAGTGAAAATAATAAGAAACAACATATACTTACACCATTACATTTTTGTTGTTTATTATCTCTACTTTTTCCCCACATTCTCATTCTTACATCTTGAGAATCTCCCACTTCTTATACTGTTCTACACCAGGGGCTTTTGTTTCACCCTTAGAAGACTGCTTTTTCAGGCCTCAGTGGGAAGGGATGTGCTTAATCCCGTGGAAACTTGATGCCCCAGGAAGAGGGATGCTGGTGGGGGAAAGGTAGGGGTGGTTGAGCAGGTGGGGGAGCACCCTCTCTGATGAGGAGGGAAGAGAAGAGGGAATGGAATGAAGAACTCTGGAAGTGGGGACGTATAAAGGGTCACAACTTCTGGAATGTAAATAAATAAAATAATCTAATAAAAAATAAAAATGAGTAAAAAGTTAACCAAACAACAGCGACAACCACAACAGACAAAAACAAAACACTCTCAGTTTTGTGCTGCTTTGATGTACATGAGTGAGATATTATCTATGTCGACAGGTTGCCTCTTTAAAGTCATCATGTCTGAAGAAAATAGACTCTACCTCAGCAGCCACCTATTACTGATAGATCCTAATATAGGGGTGGTAGTTCATGAGGAGGTTGAAAACACAGAATAGGAAAAATTGGCAGAGGAGTTCAATACAATAAACCTAGCATTAGTGGTAAAATCTCCTGTGGGTAATTCCTATGATGTTTTCTTTACAAGTTCACACAATTGAATGTCCAGATGGTGAAATATAGATAATAGAAGACAAGTGCATTCAGTCCTACCATAACATGCAGCTTATCCACATATTCTGCATTCTCCATTTACTCAGTGTTATGGCTTGGATCATACATTTGCCCCACAGGCTCGCAAAGCTTCAGAGCTTTTTGTGGCAAGCACTATTTTGTCAAGTTGAGAACCCTTTGGGACATAGGGTCTAGCTGTCAGATCTAATTCACTTGGAATTGTCCCTCGAGGATAATAGCATGTTCACGTCTGTTCTAGTTCATCACTTTCTGGTCAGCAGAGATGGGAAGAAACTGTGACATCCATTCCCAGTAACATGGACTCACCATGCCTTTCCAACAGGAAGGAGGAAAGTTGCTTCTGTTGGGTTCATTGTTGAAGCAATGAAAAAGTAGTACCATGCCTGACTGAGAGCTCTATACTGCATAAGACTAAAGTATGTTACTCAACATTATGTTACTATGAACAATAACTAATTAAAGATTACATGTTAGCATAAACCAATATTCTGTAACTAACATCTGAAGTTTATTTATATTATGCCTTATTTGGCATGGCTAATAGCCATAGCAACTCTCCCATTAAATGAACACTGGTTCATTTTTAATGAGGCATAATTTATCTTTTTAATGACAAAGTTTGTTAAAAAAATATACAGGTTTATCTTTTGGCAATAAGTGATAAAACTTGAGAAACATTGATATGAAGTACATCTTAAATTTTGAATCCATATTGTGTAAATGAACTTCATTACAAAATGTATATGACACATACCATAGTTATTTTCAACCTAGAAACAGAAAAAAAAGCAATTTTGAGAAATGATTCATAAAAAATTCATGATAGAGAGTCTTCTATGAGTAAGAGTAAGAAATTGATTTTATTCAGAAACTTGTGATAATATTTTGATTGATCATGCAAAAACAGACTTCTCTAAACTCTAATTAATAACATTTCAGCATTGTATTTCTCAAAAACTTTACCTAATAATTTGGATACTTTTGTAACACTATCACACCATAGTCATGTAGATTATACTTAAGAAATGTACCTTAATATATATATATATTTTACCTTGTAAAATAATTTATACCTGCCTCAAAGCATACATACACAATAATTATAGACAATGGAAATTAAATGTTTTCCTTTCTTTCTATAGCAAGCTTTAATACTGGTGAAAGACAACCACTATTTACAACTTACATGATCTTTAACATTATATATATTAGTTTTGTTTTCTATATTATCCCATACCAGCAATATGTCAATTATTAACATGATTTAAAAATGCCTGCATTGAAATCTTCTCAAATAGCAAACTTCATATTTTAAAACATCTAGAAAGATCTTAACATATGGGAATTTGTTGTTTCCTTTCTACCAACAAAAGATTTCTGATATCCAGTCTTATTATTTCAAGAATAAAGTGAGTACCCAGTAAAGGTTACAGTTGAAGGCCATATTCATTATTATTTTACCACATCTCTAAAATTAAGTTGTAACTGTATTGTCCTCTTCATTTTGATGGAGTTCTCCTTGATGAGATTTCAGTCATCCAGTTTCTTTAATAAAAATTTCAAGCTAATAATCTCACTGTGAATTATTTTTAGGCATATCCATCCTCGAAGCATTTATTGACCTCAGAATTTTCTTAGCACAAGGATTAATGAATTCTATGCTAAATACCTTGATGTATACACTGACTTCTGTTTTTACTAATAAGATTTATCATTATATGATAGGATACCTGAGATTTCTCATTGATCTTTTGAGTTAAAGAGAAAATATTATGCTTTGTTGTCTTCAGTCCTAGAAAAGATAAAGATTTCTTTGAGTTCTCCCTGTGTCTTTGATCTGAAGATGTGAGCTCTAAAAAATTGCTTTGTTATTTAAAATGTTTTTCTCTTTTTAAGGCATAACAACATGCAGGGCTTTATTTACTTATACCTACAAACACAGGGGGCTTTCTGTCAGAATTTAATTGAGACCTTGAGACTTATTTTTTCTGTCTTTCAAAAAACAAGAGGTCCTGAGCATTTGTCTACTTCTGACTAGATGCAATATGTTAAACACAGATTGATTGGTATATAAAATAAAGTAAATATAGAGGTTAGCAACCCAAATTTCTAAGTGGAATGGCTGTCTTCAAAGGATCAGCCTCAGCTTGGAGAGGTTCTGAGGAACGGGTGTCTGGGAGCAGCAAAACAAAGGACTTGAGGTCAAATTGTGGATCCAAGCTGATGGCCTATGTTTCCAGACTTTTGTCTCTGTCTCTCTGTCTCTCTGTCTCTGTCTATCTCTGTCTATCTCTGTCTGTCTCTGTCTGTCTCTATCTGTCTCTGTCTCTGTCTCTGTCTCTGTCTCTCTCTCTCTCTCTCTCTCTCTCTCTCTCTCTCTCTCTCTGTGGTTGTGTGTGTGTGTGTGTGTGTGTGTGTGTGTGTGTGTGTATGTATTCTTTTCTGGATGGCTTTTCCTTGTTATTACAAAACTATCTGAATAGCTCATCTCTTGCAAACCAAAGGCAGAGTTTTTCATTTACATATCAATTCAATCTTTACCCCAGGTTCTCTTTTGATTATTCCATGAATTAGCATCCATGACCTTAGCCCCTTTACTCTCAGAAGAAGACACATCAAGTACACTTTTTTTGACATTGCAAATGAATTCATAGATCTGTCTGCCTTTAAAAACTTAGGTAGGTAGGCTCTTGCCCTGTGATCACCAATTCCCAAATCTCTCTATCACTTTCCTTAGTATCTTTCTGATGATCTGGCACGTAGTGCAGCTTATGTTAAGGAGATCTGTGAAGATCCTTATACAATTCATATTGCATCCTTATATTTGCATAGTTGAGGAATTATATAATTTTGAACTCATGTTTTTAGAGTTCTTTGCCACAACATTAAGAATTGTTTTGAAGGACTCAGCATTAATCATTTTGCTAAGACATTAGCCACAACCTCAACTCCTGGACTCATGGTGTCTCTAATTATAAAGAAGTCACTAATCTTGGCAGGGAATATAATTCCTAAAGAGGGAACATGAAGTAAAATATATGTGTGTGTGTATGTGTATACACAAACATATGTATGTATATGTGAACATGTACATGTATATGTATTTGTATATTAAACACATGTGCATTTTATATCTAAAATATATGCATACATACGTATACATATAGTGTATATTGTATATATGTGTATAAATATGTATAAGCATTCTATATAGAGTATATATACATGTAAAATATGTACAAATATTATACACACACACACATGCAGGAATGAATGAATAAGCACCAAAGTGCCATCATTTGAAGATAAATAAATGCCTTAGACTGTGGGGGGATATTATATTCAAACCACCACACCTCTACTAATGTTTTTATCTAGAAAAAAAATTTCTCATTTTTTCATATATTCTTCACTTTAAATATGGTTAGTATATCTTTTTATGTCATCTTACTATTTCTTTATATTAGAATATTCTTAAATAAAACTGCTATTTCTGGTTTTAAATATCAGGCTTGGGGTCTTCTTTTTGTCTATCATTGCATCTTTAATCCTGTACTTTTTTTATTTTTTTTCATGTACGTTTCTAAGAGAAAAATAGGAAGTAAGAAAAGGAGGAATGGGGAGGGAAAAAAAGGAAAAAAAGAAAGAATTGAGGAACAGAGAAGAACAAAAATATTTTTAACTTCTACTTCTAGGGATACAGGATAATGGTTCTTGCTTCTCACCAACAAATAAGGCTCCTGTTGCATGATTTATTTTTATTGATAAAGAATGAATTACTGTAATTTGCTTTGTTTTCATTTACTTCTAATTCTAACTTAGGATGCAAAGAGTGTTGGGAAAATATGTAATTTTGGTTTTTTGTCCTTCCCTGAAAAGAAAAACGATACCCCTTTATTTCCTCTTGTTAGTTAATTCATACTAAGCACAATTGTTTTATCCTTTCTAAAAAATATAGTTAGCAATTCCACAGAATTAGAAAGTTTAGCCCTAATAATTTTATCAATTCTGTATTTTGGAGGAAACTTTTTGGTTTTGTTATATGTTTTGGTCAGTGCTTTAAAATGTTTGTGAGGAGGAATAAGATGAGGAACTGTGGGAGGAGGGACAGATAGAGGAGCAATTACTGAAAGGTAAATAAATAAATAAATGCGTAAATCTCACACCAAAAATACTGAATGAGAAAAAATGTTGTGTCTTTAGAGTTCTAGGTGAGAAAGAAGTTTCTGCTACTATGGAAGAATGGAGAATATGACTTGTGTTTTGTTTGAGCACTTGGACAGTCACCCCTGCTAATTTAGTAAGATGTCTGGATAAGGTGACAGTATATTTTAAGAATTTTAATATACATAGACTTTTAAAAATGCAATTTTTGTCAGAACTACACACATTTCATTTATTTCAACTAGAATTATCCATATATGTCACCACTTGAATCATGAAAATGAGTCAGTATTTATATAAATACATACATTTATACATACACACATATACACATACAAACTTGCAGACAGGCAGACTTACGTGTATGTTCATGTGCATGCGTGTGTGCATTGTATCTTTTGTCCTGAAAATATCATTCCTAGAATATTCTTAGAATTTTATTGCTTTTGTGATATGCATAGACTCAATATACATTTGAGATGAGGAATGTGATTATTGAAGCAAAACTTTACTTAATTTATGATGAGGTCCTATCTTGTATCATGTTGGCATTTAGAATCTGAAAGTGCATGAACTTTTGTTTTTATTTAACTACATTTTATTTGCTACAGGTCTATACTTCTAGTTACATTCTTTATTTACTGAAAAATAAATTATAACATTTTTACTTAATAGAAGATATGATTTGGGTTCAGTGAGATTGAGATAATTATTATGTGTTGTACTTCTTTATCATTTATTTTATATATAAAATTTAAATATTATTATAATCAATGAATAATTCTGAAGATAAATGTACGTATACCTATTATATGATAAGCACTTAATGGTCATTGATTGCCTTTTTCCTGCATATTTTATGAATTTGAAGTTGATCCCAGCTTCTACTACTGACATGTGGTCATATAATTTAAGTGGCTGTTGGGTGATCAGAAAAGGGAGAGACAGAATGATGAAAGTTGGGATTGGAAAAGGTGGAAGAAAAGAGCTACAATGAAAAGAAATGAATAGGTCTTCCCAACTGGAGGCTACTATTGTCATTTTAAATTTAAAATGTCAGTGTTTTCATCTTGTACCTTGCACTTCAGCATAATTCTAATGATGTTTATTTGTACATATCAAGGTTTTGTGGATTACTACTCTCAGCAAAAAATGATTAAAACATGAGAGCATTATTAGCTGCCTTTATCATTGTTTCGAATATTTCACATTGTCAAGTAATAAATAGCAATGATAACCTTGGCTCATGTTTTTAGATGGTCCCATTTTTGATTGGTCTTGTTTCTATTTCCTTTAGAGAATGTAGAGTTCTACAATAGAGTCCATGGTGAAGACAGAGTAAGGGCCCCAGAATCTTTAGGGAAACCTTCACATTGACTTGAAGCCTGCCTTCTAGGTGCCCCTCACCAATCTCTGAGACTGCTAGGCTGGACCAAGCAAGTCTTTAACACATGCTCCTTTGAAGAACTCTTCTAATCCAAAGTACAGCACAAGTATTTTTGTACTGTCTTGAAGGGTTGGCTTTGACTTGTAATTTTGTCAAACCTTTGACAAAGTAAACAAGAGATGATACAGAATTTACTCTTTCTTATTTCTGTAATTTATTGTGCTATAAGTACTTTATTTTTTTAGTTTTTAAAATTAGTTTCTGAGAACCTCATACCCCATCCTGTATCCCACCCCCCCTTGGGGCACCAAGTCTCTACAGTATTAGGCACATCCTCACCAAAGACAGACAAAGCAGCCCTATGCTACATATGTGCTGGGGTCCTCAGTCGAGCCATGGTTGGTGGTTTAGTCTCTGGGAGCTTCCAGGGTCCAGGTAAGTGAACACTGTTGGTCTTCCTATGGGGTTGCCATGCCCTTCAGCTCTTTAATCCTTCCCCTAATTCTTGCATAGGAGCCTGGCCTCAGTCCAATGGTTAGCTATAAGTATCTGTATCTGTCTCAATCAGTTGCTGGTAGAGCCTCTCAGAAGACAAACATGCAAGGCTCCTGTCTGCAAGCACAACATGGCATCAGTAATAGTGTCAAGGTTTAGGGCCAGCCCATGGGATGAATTCTAAGTTGGGCTTGTAACCTGTCAGCCATTTCTTTAATCTCTGCCCCATGGAATTTTATGTCACACAAGTACTTTGATACAGAGTGTATACTAAAGTAAACCATTTAAAACTGGAAAGCATAAAGCAACAAAACTTTGGCAGAGTTAAAAAAAATGAATGCCTTAATATTTTCTAAATGACAAATATACCGCCGAAAATAACGTTTATAAAAGTGGCACAAGGCACATCATTTAATTTCTTAAATTATCTATTTAAAAAATATACTTTTTACTCAAATCACACATTGACTTTATTCAGTTTATTATTGCCGTTGTTCTTGCTGTGAGGCAGCATTTCAAAATGTAGCCCATGCTAGCCCTGAACCCATAGAATTCATTGTTTGCACCTAAATTTCTGGGATTATAACAATATCTCAAAATTTAAATGGCAAGTAGTTGATCTCTGCTTTAAACCTTTAAAGGAAATGTTTGTTTTTGTGTTAGTTTTATAATTTCTCAGTATGTATACCACAGGAGAAAAAAGAAACTACGATTATAAAACTAAATTTAATGTTTTATATTAACAAAAATATATTAATATAATTAATATAACTGCACAATATAGTAATATTAACATTAATATCAATATATTAATATAATACAGCTTTAATATATACTACCAACTTTTTAATTTCCTCACTCATTTAATTAGGATTTCTCCTTTCTTCTCCAGGCCTCTGACCAGCATATACAAGCAGTTATACTAATTTTCAGGTCATCAGATTCTGTCTGAATTTACACTGGGTGCTCATATTATAAAAGGAAGATACAGGATATCTTAGCTTCCAGAGATGTGAACAAAATCCAGAAAATAACTGGTTCATAAAAGAAAGATAAGTAGAAATTAGATAGTGATAGATCGGTGAATAGTATAATATAAATAATGAGTATGATGAAACATGACAGGAGATGATAGATAGATAGATAGATAGATAGATAGATAGATAGATAGATAGAGTGACATGGTTGTGAGCATACCTACATGACACAGTTTCTGCTCCAGGGTCACCATCAACCCAAATAATGCATCTCTGGTTTTCTAGTATGCAGAAGACATTGCTCTTTCTTATATGCTTGTCTGTTTTTGCCTTTTTCTATACTATATTTGTCCTCCAATATAATTCTGGTGAAAAATTCTAGGAAAGGTGATTGAGGACATTATTAGAGAAGGAAATGGCTTTGAGGTCTATTAGGAACAAAGTGTTTTATCTCCGGGTATTCAAGCAGTCAACCCAGACAAAACAGGACAAAGGGTTCTGAATGTGACGCTTAACTGCCTTGATTGTTCTCAGGGAAATTTTAGTCAACTCATGACGATTAAGTTGTACCAGGAAATATTTGAAGCAGAAAATGTTTTTAAAAAATCTGAAGTTTTAGTAGCTAAGAGAACTGAAGACCCCAAGGAAAGGGAACACTAGGCGTGTGTCACCAAGGAAAGGGATGTTCATAGAAAATACAAGGGGCAAGATGCAAAAAGTAATAGCTGGTTCTATTGGACCAGTGAGCAATGGTGAGAGACCCCCATGTGGGGAGAACTCTAGTAATACAAAGTGTGACTCAGAAATGTTAGTGGACAAAATTGGAAGGTATATGTATAATAAAAACATCAAAGGATAGGTAGAAGAGATTGGATCTTGTGAGGGGGGCACTGGATTTGTGAACTGACCTTCCTGGAACGATTGGAACATACTGATTTGATGCCCTGGCATTGCCTGCCTAAGGAAATATGGTACAAGGTTTAAGAGAGAATATATAAGCTTGTGAAGGAGCCTTGGCTAAACTTGATTATAATGAGGAATTTATATTGCATATGGAAAAGTGTTTGAAAAGCATTGTACAAATAGATATTTGAATGAACTTAGTAAGGAGATTTTGCAAATTTAAGACAAAGTAAAAATACTAATATTATTCTCACTTGCTTATCATCTTTCTGTTCTCATACTAATATTGTAATAGCAAGTTTTTGCCCAGATGACTTTTGACTTGGAGGGTTTTTTTTTTCTTCCCATTTTTGAGAGTTAAATGTTGTACGGGCTTGTTTTTTTGTGTCAATTCGACACAAGCTGGAGTTATCACAGAGAAAGGAGTTTCAACTAAGGAAATGCCTCCACAAGATCCAGCTGTAAGGCATTTTCTTAATTAGTGATCAAGATGGAAAGACCCATTGTGGACAGTGCCATCTATGGGCTGGTAGTCTTGGGTTCTATAAGAAAGCAAGCTGAGCAAGGCAGAGGAAGCAAGACAATAAGTAGCATCCCTCCATGGTCTCTGCATCAGCTCCTGCTACCTGACCTGCTTGAGTTCCAGTCCTGACTTCCTATGGTGATGAACAGCAGTGTGGAAGTGTAAACTGAATAAACTTTTTCCTCCCCAACTTGCTTCTTGGTCATGATGTTTGTGCAGGAATAGAAATCTTGACTAAGACAAATGTGAATATAAAGCTTGCTTTAGCAGAAACTGTGATGTGAATTCTGGTGACATAGTTACATTTGGGTTTTCAGGAATATTAATGATTTTGAGGAAATTAATGAAAATGCTTTTGATTATGTATTATTATATAAAAAAGAAGTATGTAACCATAAAAGACTAATGTGAGCTCAGAAAAACACACACACAGAGAGAGAGAGAGAGAGAGAGAGAGAGAGATAGAGAGAGAGCAAGCTGTCTGTGAACATAGCTTCAGAACAGCAATGAGTCACCTGTCAGCTTTCATCTATATCATTTCCTGAGATCCTGATTTTGTGCTGATCCAATCCTCCCATTCTTGAGAACCACAAAACAATGGTGGCTGGTCCTCTTCAAGGTAGATAGATAGATAGATAGATAGATCTTCATATTTGAATTTTCCCTCTGAAGAATATTAATACATATATGTTTTTAAACTATAAGTATATATTTCTCTCCCATAATGCTCACAAAATCAAGATATCTAGAAGAATTGAGATGGTGTTCCAGTGTGTTACATGAACAAGTTAAGTATGCTTCTCCCTGCATATTAGCTCTATGCAGCTTTGTTCTTCACAGCAGGCCAAAACCTGTAAACTCAAAGCCTGCTGGCACCAATATAAATTCTTACATATACAGTGTTTTAACCAGAGCCAAAATAAGCAGATTTTTACTCATTTAGATCCTGCTTACTTTGAGCCCACTGTGAAGCTGTACCCAACATCTGCTACCCATAGATAAAATAAACCACAGGCTTATAAAGGCTCAAAGTCACCGCTGCTATTTGGAGCACTCTGAGGCGGAGACTCCTGCCATGCCGCTGAGTGACATAGCACTGTGTTTAATTTCTCTTTCTCAGATTCCTCTTATCCTCATCTCTAACACGCAGTGGATTCCTCAGGAACTGGAAGCATGTGCACAAAAATCTATTTGCTGATGTCTCTGTCTTTATGATATTAGTACTGAGGGAAAGGAGGGAGTTTATCTTTGAGAGATCAGTAGTGGGACCTTAGGTCACTGGGGGGCATTTCTTTGAACAGGGTTATAATGTATGGATTGTTCACTGTCTCATCTTCTTTGTTTAATGAGATGATTGGTTTTGCTGATGTTCCACTGCTTCTAGGAACCAACCTCTGAGCACATTAGAGAAGGGGCAAGCAGTCTTGGACTGAAATGTGTCCTAGTTGCATACCCCATTTTCCTCTGTGGGTTCATTAGTTTAAATGTTTGGGTGCAGTAATATGAAACTTACTAATATAACACCACAACTTAGTATCTAGAAGACCTTGTACTTGCCAGCATCCCTTTTGACCTTCCAATCTCTGTGAAAATATGGTTGAAAATGCATTGCATTTTTCTGTCACCATGTGGTGATATCCATTTCTCTGATCAGATGAAAAATGTCTCATATTTACTCAAGTGTAAAGTACACTTTCTCTAGTAATTAATTAAGAGCCACGTTTTCAATATATACTCCATTTTGAGATACAAAATTAAATATACATATATGTAATTGCTCACATCATGATAGTTAAATCAATACAACTCATTGAATTTCTATGACTATGACAAGAATGCCTGTTAATTCCAATGGTTTGAATTTCAAACTTACATGTTGGCAAATACTGTCTCATTTCATTGTGGTTTAATTAAATTTCCTTCTTTCATTTTAATTGGATTATATTACAAGCTTATGAATTTGATTTGTCATAGAAAATTATATTTTATACTGAAATGTAATTTCTTTTCAAAAATCTATTAACTAGAATTCATGGGAACAGTTAAGGAATGAAACTGAGAGGAAGAGTTGATAAGAAAAATGGTCATAAATATGGGGACATTTTATTTTATTTAATATTTTGTTAATATTAAGACATCAAGGCTATTGTCAAAGTGGCTATATAGCTTATGATAAATTATTCAGTGGTTGCTGAAAACCATAATTCATATTTAGGCTGCTCAAAAAGTATTAGTTGACTTGGAGCCTCATATAAAATGAGGCACAATCTGTATTCAATCTTCTAAATGACATTTGAAATATGCCACTTTAAATACATGGGTTAAGGTTTTTTTTTTTTTTAATCGGCTGGAATAATATCAGTTAAGATGGAGCATAGGTATGACCAGAAAAATAGGTACCAATTAAAAGATTCCAAAGCTCTAGCCATGTATTAAACTGTTACAGATGTCACTACAGTGTCAGAGAGGGTTACTAAAGCCTTAGCTACTAAAACCTTCACTGAGACATAGAAGCTTCTACAATAATAGCTGTGGCTTTGTCTCCTTATTCACATTTGCTATACCAGTAAGTCAAATTTTCTTTAGAAGTTTGAAATTTATTTTCTTAGATAACTAAGTTATTTTTGTACTTATATTTAATTGTTATTTCCTATGGCAATCTCAATCACTTCACTATAGCAACCTCAGCTATTTCTGGCAAAATTTAAGTTCTAAATAAGAGCAACATAATCTTTTGCTTTTACTACTGCATCTTTATAAACTACACTATGTTGATTCAACTATTAAAATGCATTTCTTTTCAAGTCTTTGCAGTATATGTGGAAATATATATATATCATATAAACAAAGAAATATTTCCCTACAATTATTTTTGCTGTGTCCATAATGGTTTCTTGAAGTAAGGTATCAAGGATTGATGAGCATAATTTTCAAAAGAAAATATGAAAAGGTTGTTTTACCAATTTTCAATGTAAAAATTGTAAAATAGAAATGGGACAGAAGATATAACAATGGAGCAATTTTCTTAAGCAAAGTGCATCTGTAAATAGAAGCTTCTGAATGCATTCTCAAAGTTTGTGTCACATTACAGTATATTAACTACAAAGATAAAAGAGTATGTTGTCTACCTATAATTTTGACATATTATTTCACTTGGGGATATTTTGTTACTGAGATAGCATTACTTTGTCAAGAAAAATAGGGATGTAATATTACACCATTCTACTACTGTAAGCCTTTTCTTCTTTTATGGTGTTCCAGATCTTTCTAAGTATAGACTCTGATCACTTTACTTTTTTTTTAATTCTCAGATTGATATAAATAATTTGCTTTGGTAAAACAAAGCTTTGCAATATGCTACCATTCATCAAAACTGCAACATACCAAAACCAGTAAATCTTTTATAATCCAGAAATTCTCTTCTTCAAAATCAGTATTAGTTGACAATGAATGGACTCACAATGGAGAAGTAATCAAAACATACAACCATTCTACAGGACTTAATTACTGACATGTGTTACAACTTTATTGGCAGTTCTGCATACATATTCAGGCAGACATCTGATCACTTTTTAAAAGAACATCCTAAAAACATAGAATTAAATATAAAAGAAGATATCAAAATTGAAAATAAATTAAAATACTCCATAACTTTATCAGAATTATGTTCTCATTTACTGTGGTATAGAAGTGATAAAATACAGTGTATTTTAAAAATAAACATCAACATCCAATCACCAACTTACCTGAGAAATCATTCAAAATGCATGAATGAATTAGTGTAGGAGTAAGAATCCTAAAGCTGATTTAAAACACTGTTCCTACTAATTTTACACATGGAAAAGCAACATTCTCTTTCATTCATCATTGTCTTCTTTCTAAGGAACAAAACATTACAACAACAAAGAAGAAGTATACATCTCTGTATACACTACAAGTCTTCATCCTGGTACATAACTGAAAAGATTATTAGCAAGATGTGGCAGGGTTTGATAAACTAGAAGAGGATTGAAATAGCTCAATCAATGGGACCTGAGATTGATCCCTATAATCCATGTTAAAGAAAAATAAAAGAAATAAAGAGGAAAGGAAGGAAGGAAGGAAGGAAGGAAGGAAGGAAGGAAGGAAGGAAGGAAGGAAGGAAGGGTTTAAAATGCTTAGATAGGTTCCCAGTTATAATCCCAATGCAGGGAGGAGCCATAGGCTGACACTAAAGAGTCAATGGCCAGATATTCTAGCAAATCAATAAGCTCCAAGGAATGGAGGACTTAATAGCAAATAAGTATAGTGATCAGAATTTTTCCTATGGTCTCCACACACACTAACACAAACACATGCACACATATATATACCAAACATGAACACATGCACACATACACACACATACACGGGGAAGGGGTAGGAGATGGGGATGTGCAGAGGGGAAACTGGGAAAGGGGATAACATTAAAAATTAGGGGATAACATTAAAAATTATATATTATAAAAAAACAGGAATTGCCTTGGTCAGGGTTTGTATTCCTACACAAAACAGCATGACCAAGAGCAAGTTGGGGAGGAAAGGGTTGATTCAGCTTACACTTCCACATTGCTGTTCATCACCAAGGAAAGTCAGGACTGGAACTCAAGCAGGTCAGGAAGGAGGAGCTGATGCAGAGGCCATGGAGAGATGTTACTTTTACTGGTTTGCTTCCCCTGGCTTGCTCAGCCTGCTTTCATATAGAACCCAGGACTTCCAGCACAGGGGTGGTACCACCCACAATAGGCCCTTCTAGCTTGATCACTAATTAAGAAAATACCTTACAGCTGGATCTCATGTAGACATTTTCTCAAATGAGGCTCCTTTCTCTGTGATAACTCCAGCTTGTGTCAGGTTGACAAACAAAACCAACCTATACAACTGACCCCTTGTCAACCTTACACACAAACACATCACTATTAAGCCTCACCTTTTACTTCCTTATTCATCCCCAAGATCTAAATAACTTTAAAAGTCCCACAGGCTTTACAAATACTTACATATTAAAATTTCAGTCCCTTTAAATCCAATCTATTTGGAAATTCAAAATATTTTAACTGTGGACTCCACTAAAATACTTCCTTATTTCATGAGGGTAAAATATCAGGGCACAGTCATAATCAAAAGCAAAATCAAACACTGACCATCCAATGTCTGGTATCCACTCATGATCTGGGCTCCTCCGAGGGTTTGGGTCACTTCTCCAGCTCTGACCTTTCTAGCACACAGCTTGTCTTCTAGGCTCCAGCTGCCTGTACTCCACAGCTGCTGCTGTTCTTGCTGGTCATTTCATGGTACTAGCATCTCCAAAACACTGTCTTCTGCTGTAACTGGACTGCATTTTCACAAATAGCCTCTCGTAGGCTCTTTTGATGGTGCTAATCCTGAACTTCTCATATGACCTCTTCAGTCCTGGACCTTCAATTGGCACTGAATCTGCTCCTTCATCAATGGCCTTTCCTGGCCTCTCACAGTGCATAGCATCAACTGCAACCCTTTCATGTTTTAAAACCAGTACCACCTGGGTGAGTCTTATACATTACCAAGTCTGGCTGCCAACACAAGGTAAAACTGTGGCTGCCTCTGGATCATAGCTTCTCTGTGTTCTCAGGAAACACTTCCCAGAATATTTCATGTTAGTGATGCTGGTCTCTTCTTAATCATTGCTAATTTCTTAGCTTCAACTAACCAGCATCAATTGACCCAGTAAAATAAAGGTTTTGTTTTAGTAGTTCTTGTATCTTGTTAATCACAGGTGATTCTTCAGCCCTAGCTAACCAAAACCAAAGAATATTCACAATCAAAGTAGCAGTGGCCATGAAAATAGTCTTTAACTTTCCCTCTGAAATTTTATTAGCCAGGCCTCCATCATTTGCATTGTTCTCAGCATTATCTTCCAAGCTCTTTAAAACATCCCTCAGAGCTCTTAACATCCAATGGCTCTTCTAGCCCAAAGTTCCAAAGTCTTTCTACAGTCCAGTTGTCACAGGAATATTCCACTATGCTGGTACCAATTTGTATTAGTCAGTGTTTGCATTCCTACACAAAACATCATGATCAAGAAGCAAGTTGGAGAGGAAAGGGTTTATTCAGTTTATATTTCCACATTACTGTTCATCACCAAAGGAAGTCATGACTGGAACTCACACAGGGCAGAAACTTGGATGTAGGAGCTGATGCAGAGACAATGGAGGGTGCTACTTACTGGCTTGCTCAGATTGCTTTCTTATAGAACCCAGGACTACCAGCCCAGGGATGGCACCACCCATAATGGCCCTTTTACCTTGATCACTAATTGAGAAAATACCTTACAGTTGGATCTCATGGAGGCATTTCCTCAAGGGAGGCTCTTTTCTCTGTGATAACTCCAACTTGTGTCAAATTGATACACAAAATCAGCCAATACAGGAATAAATATTGCATAATTATTGTGTAATAATTTAACTACTGAAATCAGTGTTTTGTTACAGCCGTGTAATGTGACCCTCTATATAAGAAACAGTCTCAGTTAATATACTAATATGAAAATAAAAACAGTTTTTACTTGTCTTAAGGACAATGGTAACAACTTGAAAAACAAGGGACTTAGTTTCTGAGCAAATATTATGAAAGCACAAGCAAACTAGCAGAATAATAAGGATAATAGCAAGTCTGAATAAATTATGAAAACTTAGTCTGAAAATTTATATAAAAGCTAAAGGCAAATAATACTGAAAAGTGAAAAATGTGTAGTCTAAGTTTTCTTTTTAATTTTTTAATGTTACTGTAAAACCTCAGAAATATTAACTGTAATAATGATTACCACATAGATGCCTTCACTGACAATGATTGTAAACATGAGCCTTTTACTTTTAAGAGAATGGCTGTACTGTTGGAGGCATTGTAGGGTTTAATAAAATGTAGAAGTTAGATATTAGCATGAAAGGGGATGTCCTGAATGAATGACAGAACAGTAACTGTATTTCATTTAATGTGACAAAGTGATAAGAATTGTATAATATTCTGCAACTAGCACCAAACAAACAGGTATTTGAACAACCTAATAATTCAACTGAGTCATGTTTACAAGGATGTGATTCAATGGAGCAGAAAATGACAACATATAGGTAATGCACAAAACAACTCATATAATTTAATATGTAGAAACTTGGTTTATTTTTAAGAATCTATGTATTGTATATTATTTATTATTATTCATATATTATTATTTATATTATGAAGGGTTTTTGCCTACATGTATATTTGTATACCACATGCATTTAGTGCCTACGGATGCCACTGAAGGCATCAGATACCCCAGAACTGGAGTTACAGAGAATTGTGAGTTGCCATATGTTAGGGAGCAAACATGGGTCCTTAAAAAAGACACAAGTGCTCTTGAGCATTGCACTATCTCTCAAGCCCTAAGAAACAATTTTCTTAAAAGTGTAAAAGTAGGATTGATGGATTTTAGATTTTGATGCAGTCCAAAAACTTTTGAGATACTAAAGAAATGGAGAGCTAGAGAAACATGAAGTGGAGAAAGATGAAAAGAAAGATTAGAAGGCTTCCTGTCCCCTTACTCTTATATTTCTTAGTATCATATCACATTTGGGAAAGGAAGTTCAGGATATAAGAGCAAATGTGTTTTATGGCTATACTTCCTTTACTAGAATAATATCAAATCTACTTCAGTAAAATGACTTTAGACTTGGTTTTAAATTATTTATTACTCAACTTAGAGATATAGGGGCTATGAAGTCATAGAATCATCTGCATGAAAGATAAGGAAGTTATGGACTTGATTTGTGAATTGATTTGTGAATTACAGATAAGAAAATTTCCCATTCACTTCTTAAACCTTGAACTTAAGTGATCATCTTATACTTGTATCCTCTTTTTATTCATTTGTGAAACAAATATACCAGCTGACTATGCCATTAGATTGATATATTTAAAATAATATTTTTCATAATTCAGCAAAATGTTGCATTGGGATCAATCACATATTACATAGCCACTTTTAGTAAAACTCAGGCTATTGTAGTTTATTCTTTACAGGTATTTTTACCTATAAAAATTAAAAATTCTACATATCCATAAGTAGGTGATATAAAGTTTCTAGACTTAGTTCAGAGATCTCAGAATCTTGAATTCTGCTTAAAATTTGCCCAAAATGACAATTAAAACTAATTAAACCATAATTTTTACTACCTTAGCATTTAAAGCATTCCTTATTCCCGTTATTCAATCTTTATTCTCTGCATTTTCCATTTATGATGAGGTCATCAATTTTGTTTGATATAATATTGATCACCATTTGTCGAATCACTGAATATAAAGTGGCATTAGGCCAGAAATCTGCCCTCTTCTCATCTTTTGCTCATGGGTTTTGTTTCTGTATTCACTGGTGTGTCTCTGTAGATAGTTAATAACTGTACTTTGAAATTATAATTGAATTCAAGTGCAGTTTGCTTTACTCTAGCCTAATTTAGATTAGAAGTAGAATCATAAATTTTAAGTCATTTCAATCTGGATTTTATGTTTTATGTATTTATGGTTTAATTTATACTGTGAGTTTAAATTCCCTATAGTGTGTCAATGTATAGCAATTCTATTCCTTCAAGTCCCATATAATTTAACAAAATGGAATATAGATATGAATAATTACATGTCTAACCCTTGATTCCATAAACAGTGCTCTCTACTCAACCTGAACAACTATCAACACTGACAGCGCACAATAGCAACCTAAAATGAAAATTCAGAGTAGCAAGGAACAATGGCAGCAAACTGCCAGAGCAACAGACTACCCACTTTTCATTCTAACATCATGGAAAAAAAACACCTATATATAAAACATTCTCCTCTAAGGGAAAAAAAAAAGAAAAAGCTAGATACTGGCTGAAAGATATTCTTAAATAGAAATTCAGAACATATTTATTTCATAACAGATAGGTAAATCTGAGAAACAATTTTTGTCAAATGGCAGCCTATATAGTCCATCATCCCAACATGTAGAAATTCAAAAATCTCACCTTTCCTTAAAGAAATGAAAGGAGAAACTCATGCATTGACTGTGGTTCCAAACCGTACAAAATATTTGTGTCTTAGATCACATTTCCTGGAGTAGTTGTGATACTGAACATTTCTACATTCAAAAAAAGAGATAGTTAAAGTAGCAGTAGAATGCATGCACCTTCAGAAGATATAGAACTTAACATCAGTGCCAAGGAACTGTATCAAAAGATTAATTTCACAGCTGGGCAGTGGTGGCACACACTTTTAATCCCAGCACTTGGAGGTAGAGGCAAGTAGATTTCTTATTTCGAGGCCAGCCTTTTCTACAGAGTGAGTTCCAGGACAGCCAGGACTACACAGAGAAACCCTGTCTTGAAAAACCAAAAATAAATAAATAAATAAATAAATAAAAAATAAATAAATAAATAAATAAGATTAAGCTCTACCTCTGTGAATACAGTGGTTTGTTTGTGCACTTTCTAGCTAAAGTCTATGGGTCAGAAATTCAATTTAGTCTGAATGTAAGTACCTCCACTCCTTGACAATGAGTATGATTGAACTGTTTGAACGTTTTCTGAAGCTCCCTTGACTAACTGTAACAATAAATTTATATCTTCCAGGAAAAATTTTTAGCACACATGGAACACTCCAAATCTTTCAAACCCCAAGACTGAATGAAGCAAGATATGAATTTCTGATAATGGGAGAACATTTTCATATCAAATGTCTGGATCAAAAGAGCACAAACAAATAGTTATTAAATTGACACCTGAATTCACAGCTATACTTTTAAGTTCAGGGCTTGTGTTCTGATCATGTGTTCAAATTATTTACTATCAGTACTTTCTCTGACTCTAGAGTAAATTAGAAAATAAACTCCAGATTGCATTTCCATTTTAAGGGTAAAATAAAATGCAAAACTATTTTTTGCTCACAGTTTTTTTTTTCAGATGTACTTAAAAGAAAGTTCTTTCTACTGCCACTGAGTACATGAGCAAAATTTTGCATGACTTTCAAAAAATGCCCAGAGACTCTGTTTATGTTAGTTACTAAAGTCTTTCTGTTTCAAAATAATAGTCTTACAAAGTAGAGAAAAGAGGCTACATAATCTACTGTGAATAAGACAGTGCAGAGGGGCAAGACAAAGGAAGAAGACATAGAGACATAATATCCAAATAAGATGAATTTCTAGAGACCAACTCTAATATAATACAGATTAATTGTATATACTGAAAAAAGTTCAAGAATGATTATAAAAATTTCATTGAATTAAAAAATAATTCAAGGAAAACTGAATGCTAACAAATGCATATAAAAAATTAGAAATGTAGACAGAAATAGTAGAGCAAAAAATACAGTAAAAAGATAAATATTCAATAATAAATTTTGACGGAACTATATAAAGTAGAACAAAGGATTCATTCTCTCAAATGCAAATAGTTCAAAGTCATCCTATAAGAAGAGCAGAAAGGAAAACCAAATAAAATGAAGAAGTAATTTATAAGAAAGGAAGAGGTAGAAAGTATGTTGTCACTATTAAAGTTCCAGAAGTAGAAGCAAGCGTAGAGGGCTAGAAATATATTTAAAATTAGAGTGGGATAATATTTTCAAGTCTTAGAACAGACATATAAATCTTGACTTTGGAAGTCCAGATTTTGTTACCAACTTGATGGTAACAAAAGTAAGTGTGTAATTTTCCAATGAATTAAGGACATTTCGTTTCCTCCCCCTGCCACTATGGAGCACATACACATGGCTAGCAGGTAAATGCAAGCATGGTCAATGCCCATCGTCATTAGAAGTAAATCTCCACCAAAGTGCAGTTGTACTTCATACCCACGAGAATAGGATGCTGTCAAGTGTGTGGAGAAAAGGGAAAAGGTGGATGCTATTGACAAGGGTTGTAAACTGGAGTACCTTTTATACAAGACAGTAGACACTGTCCATTCAAAATAAAAACAAAAATCAAATGGCCCAACCTCCATTTCCCAGGAAAGATAGTCTAATAATATGAGCATCAGTGTTTCACTCTCTTGCTAACCACAGCAGGGGTCACAATAGCAAAGACCTGGAAGTGACTGGTGTATGTATCAGAATCTTTCAATCACTGTAAAAACACATGTGAAATAAACAACTTAAGAGGCTGTTTAATTTGAGCGCATAGATTTAACAAGTCCTGTCTGCTATGAAGACAGTGGTAAGCAGAGCAAAACAGAGAAATTGATGTAGTGGTAAGCCAGAAAGTGAAGTCAAGGAAAAAATGGTATTTGGGCAGTTTTTCCAAACCCCCCCCCCCCACTTCTTTTTTCTCTCTGGCCCCCTGGTCCTTAGGATGTTGCAGCCTATATTTAATATGAGTCTTGTTCTTACAGTTACTTCCCTCTGGAAATGTCCTCATAGACAATCTCATAGGAATGACTCGTCAGCCACCTAGGTGACTCTAAATCTTGATGACAGGTGAGATTACTTATCATAGTGTGAACGGTTACAAGATGAAGGCTATAAGCAGAATACATTCATGGAGATCAGCCATGTATCACTTCTTAGTTATAGAAAGAGGAATACATTTTTTTTTCCATTTGGCTGAATCCAAATGACAGCGTGCTAAATGAAGCAAGCCAAACACAAAAAGAAAAGTGGTATATGACCTCATTCAATTTTAGGATCTAAGCAAGGTTGGGTACATAGATAGTGGAAGCAAATCAACATTTACCAGGAACAGTAAGGGAAACGCGGTGAAGCAATATAGGTTAAGGGTACTGCCTCACAATTTTATAAGGTAACTAAATAGAGAAAGCTAATTACTACAAAGGGATAATGATGTAGTATTATTTGTGGCAATATTTTTGTGTGAATACTAGTGGGAATTACATTATTGAGTGCTTAATGCTAGGAAGTACATATCTTTTATTTTCATCTTTTTTTATTTATTCACATTACATTCCAAACATTGCCATCCCTCCCAGTCACTTCTCCCTCAATCCTTCCCCCATTCCCCTTCCACTTTGCCTCCAAAATGGTGTGGTCTCCTTCTGAGTATCCTCCACCCAACCCTGGCACATCAAGTCTCTGCACTGAGTCAAACAAGACAGTCTAGCTAGAAGAACATATTGAAAAGACAGCAACAGTTTTTGGAATAGCCCCTGCTCCAGTTGTTCAGGACCCACATGTAGACAAATTTGCACATCTGCTACGTATGTGCAGCAAGACCTTGGTCCAGCCCATATATGATATTTCATTGGTGGTTCTGTCTCTAAGAGCTCCAAGGGTCCAGGTTACATGACTCTCATGATCTTCCTGTGGAGTTCCTATACATTTTCAGCTACAATCCTTCCACCAACTATTCCATACAAGTCCCCAAGCTCTATCCTCTGTTTGGCTGTAGGTGTCTGCATTCGTCTGAGTTCGTTGCTGGTTGGAAGACATACTAGACTCCTGTCTGCAAGCATAACAAAAATCATTGATAGTGTTAGAGTTTGGCACTTGCCCATGGGATGGGTCTCAAGTTGGGCCAGTTTGTTTGTTTGTTTTTAGACAGGGTTTCTCTGTGTAGCCCTGGCTGTCCTGGAACTCACTCTGTAGACCAGGCTGGCCTTGAACTCAGAAATCTGCCTGCCTCTGCCTCCCAAGTTCTGGGATTAAAGGCGTGTACCACCACTGCCCGGCTTCATTCCTTTCTCTTATTGGGTACCATAATCTCGGGTTCTTTTAGAAGATAGACTCAGAAAACTAATACATTTCCTCTTTGAGATGCTAGAATTTCAAACCATGTTTGTTACGTGGGTTTATATTTCACAAAGTTTCCTTCTATCCTATAATCTAGGAAAAATGAAATGTTGAATAATTAATAGCAGAAATGTTCTGAGAACTTTTAAGGTCTACTGTGTTCAGGCATTCTGCTAGATACTAGAACTATAAATAAGGAAAGAGTAAAACTACAGAGTAAAAAGATAGAAAAGCACCTATGAATATTAGCGAAGTTGTGTGCATCAAAAATGGAGCTTTTCAGAAGACTTTTATAAGATTTCTTAGAGGATCAAACAACTAAAACTATATATGGGATTCCAATGATGATAGTAGTTTAGTCAAAATTAGGAGAATATTAAAATTACTCTCCAAAGCATATTGCTTGGTCAAACTAATATTATGTATCTTTATGCATCTTGATATATTACTGCATCTTTACATGTTCTCTTGCTCTCTCTCTCTCTCTCTCTCTCTCTCTCTCTTTCTCTCTCTCTCAACACACACACACACACATCAATTTAGCTTAGGTAAAACCTCGAGAATTAACTTCACAAACATTTTAAAAATACAAATAATTTCACAAAGTAGAAAAATACATGATACTACTGTTCAAGATCTCAATGAACACTTTATTTCTTCAAGTATTCTTTTAATTCTATCACTTGTCTTGTTGAGAAAATGCCCTCGGTAATTATTACTTGATGGAAATTTTCCCTCTTGAATATACTCTTAAAATCCACTCCAAGCTACTAATTTCCAAATTATATGGAAATAGTTTTACTTTTCCATATAACTCTCTTCTCCTCATTTATTTTCTCACCACAAGCTTTAAAACCCAAGCACATGGATTTCAGTTCCTGATTTATAAGTTGCATAATAAAAAAATCTATAAAGATTATTAACTCTTGTGATCATCTATTATTTCATAAATTGAAATTACTGAGTGCAAGATTAATTGTGCAACATGAACCATAGTAGACATACTATCAGTTAACTGTAAGAATGTACTGAAAAACTGTTCTGGTCTTCACTACTACTCATGTTTCTGCATTCCAAGTCAAATGATTTTGGGAAGATTATGAAATCTGATTTAGGCTAATCCATTTTTTTCTCTATTAACTCTGGAACTCACCCTTTAAAATTAAAATTCATAATTTTAATAAAAGAATATGTGCTCAAGAATTTTTATGAAAAAGTTTGTTAGTCAGGGCATAATGGCAGCACATGCCTATATTCCTATCCTTCTGAAGGCAGATAAAGGCAGATTTTTGTGAGGGTGAGACCAATCTTGTCTGCACACAGATTTGCAAGAACTATGGGTGATACAGTGAGATTCTGTAAAGGAAATTAGTTAGAAAAATATATCTATCATTGTTTTTTCATAATTTAAAATTTTCAAATAAATCTTTATTGTATCATGTCCTTTTCTCTCAAATTTTTACTTTTTCTCTGGCTCAGTTTCCCTTAGCTAAGATTACTTTCTCTCTTCTCTACTAAAACATCTTATATTAAAGTAGTTTTGCCTAGATAGTTTCAGCAATATTTCATCGTTCAAGAATAGACATTACTCAGTCTGTGAGGGACACATATTAAAAGTTAGAAATTTATCTAAATATCCATTTACTTGGTATAATTTTGCTTTTTTTTCAAAAACTGCTCATTCCAGCAAAGAAATGTAGAAATTGTTTTATATCAAATGAATTTGACACTCATGGGAAAATGAACTAGAAGAGCATATATCCATTAATGGGACTCTGAGTAGAACAGGACTGCTCTGATCTGACACTGATGTTTTTCTTTCTGAGACATGATCAGGTAACATACTGAGTAATATAACAATATTGTTTTATAACAATCCAATTTTATAATTCAAATAAAGACTATCAAGTTTTATCATGATACTCTTAAAATGTTTAATAGTCCCACCACTTCTCTATGTAAGGAAAATAGTTTTACTAGAACTTGGAGGGGGCCTCAGAAGAATATAATATTCCAGGTCACATTTCAAAGACCTTCTTTGACTAATTTATTAGCATTTTAATATATGTAACTATATTACACTATAAGGATAACAGTAGACTCCAAGGATCCATAAAAGAAAACCCTTTGTTTGTATTTTCTCTATTGCAATTTACAGTACCCAAAGCATCTTGGCGATTTAAACAATGTAAACTTTCAGTTATTTGAAATGTTATTGAGGTTATTATAATGAAGAGAAGTATTTGGAAATAAACAGTTAAAAAATTTTGTATCCATATAAAAAGTTAAATTGCAGTTATAAAATTCAGGGAAGTATGCTCATCTTAGAAGCCATACATGGCCAAATAAAGAGCCAAGGACAAAGTGGAAGGCTCTGGAGATCCCCAGAACAATACAGTGATTGGCTTTACTTGTAATTGCTCACCAACAGTTGATGATAAGATCATATTGCTGTAGACATCATAAACCTTGGTCAACAGACATGAAGAAGCACGTTTTTACCAAAATGGAGGTATCCTTCTTCTTAGTGAACTATCAGAATACAGGAAGATGCTGCAGGTTATTTGATCACATTGTGAAACCCAAGATTGCGTATTAGCTCAGCCCTAACAGACACTTTTCATCCAGAAGCTTTCTGTTTATTGTAAACAGGATTAAATAAATACAGCCATAGGTCAAGAGGCAGAGCACAAAATCAGTTGACAGGAAGTAAACATAACAAAAAAATTAATGAGAGTAAAAGGAAGTTGGGAGGATGAGTAGAGACACACAGGATCCCAGTAGAAGGGAAGGGCATTTAGTTTGAGGGTTTGTGAGACATCTTGGGAAAGGAGACCTTCCTTTGGGGATGTTGGATGAGGAGCAAGGTCAGCTGACTGCTTTCTCTGCTTCTCTGAACTAGCAGGCTTTCACCCCAGCATCTGGCTCCTGAGTCTTTATTGGTAAAATCAAACATTTCAGATTTTGTTTAAAAAAATAAAGCAACCTGGAGGTACTATGCCTTCTGTTGAAGTTAAATCTTCATCAATAGTCTTATTTAGCTGTTTAACCTGAAAGCTACAGTAATCACTGACACAAACATTGTGAGGATATCTAATCAGTCTCTGATGGAATTTAAGATCCCTTCACAGAAAAAAAAAAGAACATATTACTGGTACTGTAGGCCATCCCAAGAGCCCATATTTCTTGAGTTTATACATTCCTAAAGTGACCCTATTGATCTTAATCTGCTGAGGGTAAATAATATTATATTGTGTTTTAACATCCCTATACCTGTAGAAGAATGTGTCTCTCAGATCTCATTAGTGGAGGTGTGTGTGTGTGTGTGTGTGTGTGTGTGTGTGTGTGTGTAATGGACAACTATTAATGCAAATGCAACTGGACAATACAGTGTTCTTGGAGTTCCTAGTCACAGATGAGATATTTAAATCAAATCCCTGTAAGCTCGATCTCAGGGATCATTGAAAAAGATGGAGGTAGAAATATATTAGGAGCCAGAAGTCTAGGAAGAATTTCCATGCATGCTAGACCTGCTGCAATCACTACCTCATAGCAGGTGCCCAAGATCAAGCCAGTCAACCACTATCATGGACTGGTAGGGGCTCATAGCCTACACCCCAAAGCAAAGGAATCATTGACTCTTACTGATTCCTGCATGAGGTAGAGTTTTCCTTACCAGTGTGGCCTGTGGTAAATTCACAAGATGCAGTGAGTTGCTTGTCACTCAGAAGTATATGGAAAACACAAGTTGGATTTTCTAAGTTATTAAAAGTAAAAAGAGCACATGAGAGAAGTGGTGCATTAGGAGTGGTCAGTGACTTTAAGAGGAGTTATTACAAAGTAAGAAGGACCAAGTGCCTCCCCTCCCACTGATGCCAGATAAAGAAGTCCTCTGCTCCATATGTAGGTGGAGCCATGAACCAGCCCATGTATACTCTGTATGTGATGGTTTAGTTCCTAGAAACTCTGAGGGATTGGTTAATTGATACTGGTGTTCTTCCTATGGAGTTACAGCTCCCTTCAACTCCTTCAACACTTCAGAAGGGAGATCCTAGAGGGTTGAGGCAGGATAGGGAGGGTGGGGGGGCACCACTTAGAGGCAAAGGGGAGTAGAGTGGGAAGGTTCATGGAGGGGGAGACTGGGAAGGGAGATAACATTTGAAATGTTAACAAATAAAATGATTAATAAAACAAGAAATAAGACTGGGTGCATAAATTCAAATGCATCATACGGTTGTAAGAAATTTCAGACTTATTAAAATGGTGCTATTTTAATGTTTGTGTGTTTGATTTTGTAATATGGTACTATTTCTGGGGGAGATGTAAACAGGTATCTACTCACCCTAAACAGGGAGCCAGCAACAGACCATGGTCCAGTTTGATGACCCAGTGTCTGTTACTGAGGTACTTAAGAGTAGTATTGGTAAGGAGTTACTTACAGAAGAGTAAATTGCTCAGAAAGCTGAAAACAGAAACCTGGAGCATGTGCACAACCTAAAGTTAACTAAACAGTTTGGAGATTCCTTTTTTCTAGCTAGTTCCGGTGGTTAGAGACTCTCCCAGCCAACTTGGCTGTTCTCTGTTTCTTCATTATAATTTGACTAATCTGTTTCTTCAACATAGCTTGGCTATTATGAGTCCCTTCTAGATAGCTCCAGTTGTCAGAGTATGTCCTTCAGTGGTCCTTGCTGTCTATACATGCGTGTAGAGGGAGAAGCCTAATGAATCTGGTCAATTTAAGGGAAGTCCTGATGCTGTTATGTTTTTTGACTCCATAAGCTTAAAATTTTCCCCTCCAGATGTAATGTTTCACTTCCTGTTAGAATCCCCTTTGTTCATCTTCCTTACTATATATTCTTAAAGAGCCATTCACAAAAATAGAACGTTGTAATCTCAGATGAAAATGCTATTTAACCCAGAAATGTTCCTGTCCAAAGGAAAGACGGACAAAAAATAATGGAGCAGAGACTGAAGGAAGGGCCATCCAGGGACCGCCGCACTTGGGTATCCATCCTGTCTGCAGACACCAAACCCAAACGTTGTTGTTGCCAAGAGGTGCTTGCTGACAGGAACCTGGTGTGGCTGTTCCCTGGGAGGTTATGCCAGCACTTGATCAATGCATATGTGGATGCTAGCAGCCAACTGAGTTGGGGGATCCCAGTGCTGGGGGAGCTGTCAGAAGAACTGGAGGAGCAGAGGGGGATTGTAACGTTGTTCTGTAGGAAGAACAACTTTGGCTGGCCTTACCACACAGTGCTCCCAGGGACTAGACCTCCAAGAACTGTATATGCAGGGATCCCTGGCTCCAGATACATACATAACAGAGGATGGCCTTGTGTGACATTAATGGGATGGAAAGCCCTTGATTCTGTGAAGGTTTGATGCCCCAGAATAGGGGGATAATGGAGCGGTGGGGCGGGAAGTATGTGGGTGAGATGGGAGAATCCTCATAGAGACAAAGGGGAGGGGTGGAAAGGGCGGATGGGATGAAGGCATTGTGGAGGGTTAACAAGGAAGGGAGATATCATTTGAGATGTAAACAAATGGAATGATTAATAAAAGAAAAGAAAATGCTATACAACACATTTCAAATCATATTGAGGAACTGGATCTAGTGTAAAGTTAAGGAACAATTGTTTATGTTTTAAACTTCTTACACACTGCAAATATTCAGATGGTTTGCTACACAGAAGTAAAGATGGGAAATTATTCTCTAAAATTGTCTAGATGTTACATAGCATCATAGTGTCATACAATGTTTGATAGTTAACATTCCTTATCAACTTGAGTACATTTTTTCAATCAGCTCGAAGACTCATCTCTGGATGAGTAAGAGGGTGTTTGAAAAGAGGTTGGGCTACGGAATTAAGAAAAATATGAAAATAATAACATCTCATGAAATAGGACCACACACTGAATAAAAAGTCTACCATTGAAGATCAGAAACTAGTATTTTTGAGCAGACACTTCCTAAAATGGATCGCTTGAAACCCATTGAAATTCTTTTCAAAAGCACTATTTGTTTATTTAGTGGTTTCCTTTTTTTTTTTTTTTGAGGGATTAAAAAACTAATTATTAAAGTCATGAGAAAACAAAAGGGCTGAAGAGAATCCCCTCAAAATTTATAAATAACATTGAGCCAAAATGTTTATTAAAAATATCATTGAATGATCAAAATTTCCTTTTTACCTGGCGTATTAGAGCAGCCAAACAGGCAGGATGATGATGCTGTTCACTGATAAACGTTTTGAAGGGCGTAACATAACTGGTAGTCAACAGTTGCCTCCACTTTTATTTTTGACAAAGCACTAAAAGAAGAGTAATTCAAATTTAAAATTAATTTTATTTAAAAATTTCAATGTTAAAATACCCTTTATATATAGAAATATAATTTATATATTAAATAATACCATAATAAAATTATTTGATATAGTTTTAAACAAAATTTAGAGTTTTCAAGTTTCAAGAGAAAAAAAAAACCCTTCTGAGAACAATTTTTAAGATCATTTTTAAATAGGTCAATTCAGTAAATGTGACTCATGTGGAATTTCTTTTTCAATAGTAGGCAGTGCAATGAAAAGAAAATCTCAGTTCTCAAAATCACTGGATAAAGAATAACCATTTTGGTTCCTGTTCGGGCTTGAAAATGGTTTCTACTATTTTAAGGGACAAAAAGTAGAATTCACTTATCTACTGCAGGAAATAAAATCCTACAAAAAGAAACTGTAGTGAAATAGAGTTACAACTAGGCAAAAGCAGCCTCTTATGCTCTTTTATAACTCATGTGTCCTTTTGCCTATATTTTATCCTTCCTTACGACTTAATGTCTTTATGAAGTGGGATGAACATAAAATAACAACAGGAGGCATCACTTCACTAACAAAAAGGAGTGATGGACTTCCTTGTTCTACATGATCATCAATTTTAATATCAATGTAAATTGGTTTTAAATTACCAGGTTATTAATTGAAATACCTTTCAAATTCATAGATTCAGAATTAGAACATGAAGCTGAATGGTAAGGAAAATTATGTTCTATGAATAATAATGATAAAAAATAAAGCAAAAGATTTCTATGCTCTCCAAAGGAAAGTGGATTACCTCCCTCGAATCTGTAAGGATAGGTTATGACATACTATGTGCAGACTTGCTCTCTGTTACCAATTTCCTTCCTAAAATAATGCATCCCAAATCTGCTTTTGTAAAACTTTAAATCCTCTAATTTCTTTCCAGGATCCTGTGCTCTGGGATTCTAGTTCAGCTCAGCCAATAGAAATACAAGAGTTCATGAGACATGAATAACACATAATCTTTGTTTCTTTTCCAGTATTCCAGCTCACATTAGACAGACACCAAGATAAATTTAACCTCTGTTGGATGAGATCATGATGGTGTCACATGATTTATTTCTCTTGTTTCAACAAATATGAAGGTCAGCACAATCTCTAAAACTGCTGTGGCTTCACTAAACTGCATGTAGCTTTAAATTCTTCCATCATTTATGAAACTACTTCATTCCATTGAGCCACCTAGAACACAGATTTTTTTTAAATGAAACTCTTTAATGCAATAAACATCAGGAGTGATTACATGCAGAAACATTTTATTATAGTTTTCACAGGTTGGATTGGAGTCTTCTTGGAGTTGGATCACACAACACTGGTGTTTCTAGAAGCAAAACATTATGTCAGTGACAGGCATCATGTTAATATGTCAGCATTACTCTCTGTGTTGCTTTCGGTTTTCTTACAGGAAACAAAGTATCATTTTGATCATTTTGAATTATCATATTTTTTGAATATTCCACATCATTATGTTTAACTTCAAAAAATAATAAGCTTAATCTTTTCACATTTTATCATCAGTAAATCAATGGATGAGAAAATTTATATTGTGATATAAAATACTTTAATAAATTTTAACAGCATTATGATAAAAAGACACAGGTAGATAAATTTAAAAATCAAAACTGAAATTTTCAAGTATATTTATACATTTTCATGGTTTGTATATTATGTTGGCAATTTGAACCTTTAAGATTTCACAAGCAAAGTTATTAGTGCAAAGATACATTAAAAACAAGAGAACACAAACCTTTCTAATCAGTTGAGCAATTTTCACTAGAAACACATTTTTCTTTGAGATTAACATATTGTTATATACTCTATAATAAGTATATTTTAGAAGTTAGATTTTGTGGTATATGGTATACTTCCAGCATTCAGGAAAGTTGACATGAGTTAATGTTTACCTTGGGCCACAGAGTATGGTGACTCCATCTCTAGTCACTAAAGCAACCCTAGAATTTAAAGTGGGCTTTACTATAATCTTACTACATTTGACCTCAATGTCCCTCTCTTTTTGAAATAAATATTGGTGAAGATAAGTGTAGCTTCCTTGCATAACATGTGTTATCTGTCTGCAGTGAACTGAAGTTGTGATACAAAGTCAATGTTAAAAAGAAGTTGTAATCCCTTTCTCAACAGGGATATCTGGTCTGGCCTCAGTGCTAGAGGATGTGTTTAATCCTGCAAAGACTTGATACTCTAGGGTTGAGGGAATACCTAGGGGGTCCTATATCCTATCAGAGGAGAAGGGGAGGGGGATGGCAGGAGGAACTCCTCAGTGAGGGGGACATTGGCTGTAGCATTTAGGATGTAAATAAACATATAAATAAGAGACAAAGAAAGACAGAAAAGACAGACAGACAGACAGACAGACAGAAAGAAAGAAAGAAAGAAAGAAAGAAAGAAAGAAAGAAAGAAAGAAAGAAAGCAAGCTGTAACTTCAGGGGAGATTGTCATTCAAGGGGAGTTGAGTTCAATGGGGATAGCATTCAGCCAATACATTAGCACAACAGTAGATATGTCAGGTCCAAAATAACCAGCATCAACTGAGATTTAGCAATCACAGGTAATTTACCCATGGTTGGCTGAAGTAGTAGACAACTGATTGTGTTGTCTTAAATAATGAGAATCTAGCTACCGAAGTACTAATTAGATAATAAAATTATGCTATTTTAATCACTGTGAAAGAAACTCAGTCAGTGCCTTTAACTCTATTCCGACACTGAGTCTAGAGAGATTCTCTTAAAAAATATCCTATAACATTATCGAAACTATATGACAAAATAAGACATTTTCATTGAAGCTGCAGTGAGTTTTCAGAAGGTTTATGACTTGGTGATTATTTCCCACTAGTTCTGCATTATCTCCTACCCAAGAAAACACAAAAGTTCACTGTTAGGGGATACAGAGTGGTGTTTACTAAGCTTTAAATTGATAGATATTATTTTAAGCAATCATAAATAGAGAGTAACTCTTCAAATACATCACACAGATGTGCTCTATGCCCATACTGTTGTGCTTAATAAATACATTTAAAAGTTTGTCATATTTACATCTCAACTTTGTGTAGTTTGTTGTTTTGAAAAGAAGGGACAATATGAGTTCAGCAAGACTGTTCCCATATTCACAAATAACCAAACAAATACCGTATCATCAAGGAAGTTAAGAAATTAGTGTAATATTCAATGTTAAAAATAGGGATGTGAAAAGATGTTAAGTTATTGAAAAAAGACTACAATTTCTAAAACTTAATAAACTGACTTAGGTATTATATCAATATCATTTTGTGCTTAAAAGAGCGGATGCACAGACTTGGTGTTTAGTCAGGACCTATATATATATGGCAAACACATGTGTTATTTTGATGATTATTTTATGTATCAAATGGCATGAACGAGTCTAATGTCCTTTTCTCTGGCATATGAATCAACTACAGCTATGGAAAGTCACACACATACACATTAAATTCATGTCTTATAATTATCCCATAACTCAATCAGACCAGTGAATACTAAGTAATAAGTATTTTGTGGGCTTAAAAAATGATTTACAAAGATCTCATATTCCTATATAGTATCATAGAAATTCTACAATTTGAAGTCATCTACCAATTGTCATAATCAGCTGAACTGACATCTGAGAATCCTTTTGACATATTCTCCCACAAAACTGTAAATGAACCATATAAGAAATGAGATATATTATCACATCCACACATCCTCTGTCCTAAGAATTCCATTATGCATTGTGTCTGTTTCATTATAGTGTTCAGATTATATGAAACAAATTTCTCTCTGTCTCTCTGTCTCTGTCTCTGTCTCTGTCTCTGTCTCTCTCTCTCTCTCTCTCTCTCTCTCTCTCTTTTTCTCTCTCTCTCTGAGAATATGTTATAATACAACTGATGCTGGATTTTTGGATTTTCATTCACTCTATTATATAACACAGCCACTGACATGGAGATTGTGCAAGAAATCTGAAAGACATTCCAACTTGTGAAATGAAACTCTTGTTTTATTTTGTGAATTAGAAGTTTACTTTTTCTTGGCAAGCAGGATGGAGATTAAGAAAAGGTATCACTATGTGGCCCTGGTGGACTGGACCTGTGTCATCTGGGCCTTTGTCCCTCTACTCCTTTGCCATTCTGCCCCTCTGCCTGTGGTAGGACTAAAGACATTTATTGACATGCCCAGAACATGAATATCAAAAGAGAGTATGAGCACAGTTCACCATCACAAGTTGCTAGTTCAAACTTTCTATGCTTAAAATGCAGGAGAAAAAAATTTTAGTCCAGTGGATAAAACACTCCCTGGAAAAAGTTTCTTCCTGACCATGGTATCTCCTCTACTAGGTAAGTATGAGTATGCTTTAGACAGCGAAAGGGTAATTATTTTGCTGAATGGGGTCTTATATACCACACCATAAGATTAAATATATATAGAAGAAATTCATATTCAAAGAAAAAAAGATGTGTGTTTTTTTTTTTTTAGAATAGTGTGTGCTTGTTAATTTTGTTTTGTAGAGTAACATTGAACTAGCAGAGAAGACACATAAATTAAGGCAGTTTTTGTTAAAGAGGAATGTTACTTTCCAAATCATGTTGGGAAATTCCTTCAGCAAAGCATCACACATATTAAGGAGTTATTCAAGACCAGTTCTCAGAAAATATGCCACCCTAATTTACAGATAAATATTCAAGTTTTGTTTACATTTACTGGAAATGTATGTCAGTCCATTATAATCCAATTGAAGGACAGATCTGAGACTGATAAAAAAATGACTGCCCATATCTGCTCTTTTATCAAGCCTGTTTTACTATTTAGCTTATAAAAAGAAACATATAACATCAATTCACACTAGTCCATGATCAGTGGATACTAGTCACCCAAAGTTATCAAAAATGTAGAGGAAAACCAGATTTATTGACTGCTAGCTCTGGGATACATGTCTGTGCATGAGATTTGTGTTTCAGTTGAAATGCTACCAAAGATAACATTTGGCTCAAAGCTTTTCTCAGTAACCCAGAAAGCATTGCCCAACTTGTAATCTGCCAATTTGCTCAGTTATATTTGATGATGGAATATCAAGGAAGATATACTAAAAGGTTATGCTTTGGCTTAACACAAATTTCATCTACCACTGTTATTATTTTTTTTATTGTAAAAGTGACCTATAATTGTACTCTCCAGTGATTACAATTACAACATATTTACTTATATTATTCACAGTTTTTAATAAATTTGCACATTTAAATAACACATTTTTAAAAACTGAAATGTTACCAGATTTACAATTTAATATGCATTGCTTAAATTAATATTCATTTACATATTATTATTTAAATATATTTTATTCATTATTATACTACCAAGTTAATTTCTTAATTCAGGACGTATCATTTAAAGGACCATGGCAAATTTTCATAAATGTTGTCATTAGTTCCAATGTTATTCTTGATGCAGTCAATGCTGAGCAAACTGGGAAACAATGGAAAATAATACAGAGCTAAGTTTAGATATCATTTGCATACAGAATCAACTAGTGGATAAGAAGGGCAATTTGATTACATTGAAACTCTTACACTATGGAAAAATGAGTAATTAGCTCTTCATCAAAATAAAAATGGTTTCTACAGATGGATTTTCCTTTCTTATTCACAATAGGTCTGCCAGTGATACTATCACACTATTATTATGAAAATTCTTCTCATAATCACTACTACAGAAACACATACAAAACTTATTTGACCATGAGATTCATTTTTAGGCAAAATATTTAGAAATTACTTCAATTCTCTTTTGTAATATGTTTGCCATGCTCCAGAAGATATTGAGCTAATATTGTATGAAACAAAAAGCAGAACTCATGGTGGCAAAGTAAAGACCATTGTCAGCATGATTATACTATAGTTCTTTGATGGTCTCCATTTGCTGTAAAGAGAAGCTTCCTTGATGGATATTGGTAGTTACGTTTATGAATGTATAAGGATAAAGTTCAGAATGTAGTAAGGAAAGTAAAAATTATGCTTGCCTAGGATAGTGTCAGGGTAAGAATCTTTGCAGAGGTCCATGACTTCACTAGCCCAGGAAGTTAATCAGACATAATTTAACCTCTTTTGTTTTAATTAAAATATAATTACATCATTTATCTTGTCATTTCCAACCTTCTATCTTTCCCATGAGAAACAAGATCTCCCCATGTAGCCCTCAAATACCTCATTCTTAAGGTAATTCTCTTCTGTCTCCTGGGACACAGATTACTGTTGTGTTCTCTGTTGTGTATCCCAACTATCCACTTACTAATTTTTTTCAATGTTATTGTCTTAGGATTTTACTGCTGTGAACAAGCTCCATAACCAAGGCAAGTCTTATAAATGAGAAGATTTAATTGGGGCTGGCATACGGGTTCAGAGATTCATTCCATAATCATCAAGGCAGGAAGAATGGCAGCATCCAGGCAGGCATGGTGCAGGAGGAGCTGAGAGTTCTACATCTTCACCTGAAGGCTGCTAGCAGAATACTGGCTTCCAGGCACCTAGGAGTAGGGTCTTAAAGCCCATGACCACAGTGACACACCTACTTCAACAAGGCCATACCTACTCCAACAAGGCCACACCTCCAAATAGCTCCACTCCCTGGGCCAAGCATATACAAAACATCACAGTCATCCTGTTAACTATTTTAAGGTTAACTAAAATTGATATTATCTCCATGAGTATCTTTATAACTATATTTCCATATTCTGATACAAATATACCATTATAAATATGTTCCATTACAAATATGTACCATTACAAATATGTTTATTTTTGAGAGTTCCATGATAAAACAGTTTTTTTCTCTTAAATGGGCAAACTCAAAAAAAATGACATCTTTTGATTAGCAGTGTTTGTTTATAGCAAAAGATCAATAATTAGTACTTTAATAGTTTTATGACTGTTTTCTGAAAAGCTGTGTTAGGTGCAGCTTTATAGTCTAAAGAATCTGATTTACTTGTATAAATTAAATGAACTCATATTTTTTCTATTATAAGGAGAACAGTAAATGTCCTTCATTCATCGGTTCTTCATAGACCCTTTAGATGTCTACCCATGTACTGAGTAATATTGGCTAGTCATAGGATGAATACAGACAGAAGGCTGTTCTTTGTTGCTCTTAATTCATCCAGAAAGCCAGATGTTAAAATGCTTAACACATGTGACAATGTTTGGCTGGATAAATGTACAAAGTGTATTTGCTTTCATAAAAATCAATGAACAAGTCCATATCTATATTTAATACATTGTTGATCTCACAGACAAATAAAAATAATATAGAGGAATAGGTAAGAAATTATTTTTCTATTTTTTTCTTATTTACTGGTTATTTTATTTATTTACATTTCAAATGTTATCCTCCTTCTCAGTTTCCCCTGCGCAAACCCCATATCCCATCCCTATCCCCATGCCTCTATGAGGATGCTCCTCCATTTATCCACCCACTCCTGCCTCAGTGCCCTAGCATTCCCCTATTCTGGGTCCTCAAGCCTTTACAGGACCAAGGGACTCCCCTCCCACTGATACCAGATAAGGCAGTTCTCTGCCTTATCCAGCTAGAGACTTTGGTTCACCCCACCCCACCATGTGTAGTCTTTGGTTGGTGATTTAGTCCCTGGAAGCTCCGGGGGTTCCTGTTGGTTGATATTGTTGTTCTTCCTGTGGGATTGGAATCTCCTTCAGTTCCTTCAGTCCTTCCCCTAACTCCTCTCTTGGAGTCCCTGTGCTCATTCTAATGGTTGGCTGTGTGCATCAGCATCTGTATTGAACAGACTCTAGCAGAACCTTTCATGGCTCAGCTATACCAGGTTTTTCAAGAGAAAACAAACTTGTTCTTAAGAAGGCAAAAGATGTGAACAGGAAGATTCCAGGTAACTCATGGAAGATGAGTCCAATGAAGTGTTAGGTATCAGGATGGATTGTTTCATTCTGTAATGATCATCAAATCATAGGATTACTGTAAATGTCAACAACCTTTTCCCCTCCACCATTCATTCTATATTACTATCATATTGCCTGATCACCATACACTTTTTGTGTTTCTGGTATTTATCTGATAACAGAACATTATAACTGTTGAATACATGAAAGAAGATCAACTCCCAGAAGTAATATATGAAGGGTTACCTTGAAATGTTCTACCACTTACTCCAGTACTTCCCAATAGTGAATCCTAGACCCTGGCAAGGACGAATGTCTTCAAATTTACCCCCTCCTTAAATTATTGATCTGAGGGGAAAAGGAATAGCCAGTGAATCATTGAAAAAAATTAATCAGGACTAGAAAAGATAACCTTTCTCCAAGTAAAATTTTATTTCAGATAACAAACCTTGAAACTGAAACTACTTCACTGAAAGGCTAAAGATCTAAATGTGTAGAATCCACTAAACCCCTCATCCCCTGGTCTGAACTGTCCAGGGCCATCTGTGTAGCTCCACCAAGATTCAGTTGTGCAGTGTAAAAAATGTGTTAAAAGTCACATCTATTTTGTAATTATAATTAATAATTGCTGAGTTTCTAAACCCTTAATCTAAAATGAATCCAAAAGCCTATTTTCTTAATAATAACATATACATACTACAAAAATTATCCTCAAATCCTAGATTAAACTCAATATTAAATGATATTTGTGGAAGTGAATAGTTGATTTGGTTTGGTGTATGTGTGTTTAAGAAATGGTATAGAAAACTAAAAAATGTGTAATGAGATGGAGCCTTTAAGAAAGGACAAATAAATTTTATGCACCATAAAGCACTATGATACTATAGTGTTAGTCTTTTAATTAGGATAATACATTTACAGAGAACAAATTTAAACCTTAATTTTTACAATAGTTGGGTTCAGAGCTATTATTTCTGAACCACGAGAAGGATATGGAATGAGTTTTGGCATCTTTCCTTTCTCATTGTGCACAAAAGGACTAAAAATGCAAGGTAGTGTTAGCAACGGCAAAAAGCTAACACACAATGCAAACTTATCTTCCTGTGAAATGATGGTGAGGCCCCATCTGCAACATTCTGCAATGTGATTGCCAGTGAAATGAAAGATATAATGTAGATGGAAAAACTCAGAAAACTAGAATTTAATGGCCAAGATGAGGAATGTCTCCACAGAAAGGAAGATTAAGGTTTTTTCAGAGTAAAGACGAATATGGAAAGAGCAGAGAATAATGATTCAAAGCTATAGTAAGTCTCTGAGGTGCCTTCTACCTTTGAAAATATCTCAAAGGAAATGGATCAATAGCAGTAATAACTCTCATGGAGTGAATGATAACAATTTTCCTGATTTTGATTTGAGGGCTTTATCTCTGCTTATTTATTTAGTCCTTAAAAGTATTGCTTTTGGTATGGAAGCTGGTATGATTATTTTTTCTACCACACAGACCAGAAAGCTGAGGCCAACTCAGTACTCTCATGTAAAATGATGTTTAGAAACTGAATTAGCAGTTAACTTCTTCCAGGATACACAATGGAATGGTTTCTAAATTGCAAAATGTCTAATATTCTTTGGGTTGTCCTAATGCCATAATACTCTAATTTAGTATATTGAGTATAGAACCAAGAAAGAGACATTTTATAAACACCTTAAGATCTATTGCAAAAGTACCTATGACTCACAATTTAAGAAATAGCAAGTTGATTAAATAAATAATTCTGATAATGTATTGAACTTTGACAAATTATTCTTAATTATTTAACACACTTTTCTAATCCATGAAAGATACTCAATAATAAAATTGTTGTAATCAATACCCCTTTAAGGATTAAATTTTCACCTTTCAACTTCATACTATGGAATAATTTTCATGCTAAGTATTTTTAAGCAATGTTTACTTAATATATAGAACAGCCATTCTTGTTTTATTCTGTAAAACTGTTGCTTCTGACATAAATTGTATAAGAAAGTAATCATCGTAACATTTTATGCATTTGGCCAAGAAATTAATTTGTACATAGAACCTTCAAGTATTTGAGTACTTTCTGTTCTTTCTTGTTGTTTGTTTTTATTTGAGTATTATGTTATCCTTCATATTGTTTCATTCAACTTTCTTTCTCTTCTGAGGGTCTCCTTCTGATTATGTTTTACCAGTAATCATACACTACATACACTTTTTGTGAATTACTTGATGTGCAGTTTATATATGCTAATCACTATACAGTGATTATTCCTCTATAAGCTTTATAGGAAACCCAATGTACATAAAGGTATGATGCTAAATTCAAGAGTAAGAGGCGCATTTGAGTTATTCTCTTTATCCCAAGGTCAATGCCCTCCAGTGGCTGCTCACCTTACTATATATTTCTTCATACAATATTGTTCTCTGATAATGTTGCTGAATGGTTCCTATGAGTCTTTTATCAGTTTTAGGAGTGTTTGAGGTTTATGGATAAGCGCAAAGAAATGATAATTCATATAAATTGGTTTTAATTCTCAGAGCCATGAAAATTGAATGCTTTTGTTGCCTAAACCTCTAAAGTAAAAATGATAAGATTTTACAGACATGATTGTTTGAATTATATGTGATATAAAATTTTCTTTTCCCTCCATAATCAATTAGTAATCTCTTTCAATATTTATTTTCTTATAGTCTCTCATAAACATTTCAATATTTATTCCTCATTATAAAATCTGGATGTTACAAATGCTTTAGAAGGCAAGCCAACAATATTCATTGCCATTCGAGTAAAGCTTCTTAAGAAACATCATCTTTCATCACATTGATTTCATTATGAGCCCCCAGGGACAGAGGTGAAATGGTAGCTAGTAAGGACAGAGGCAAGTTTTCTCAAACAGAGATATCCAAAGTACATTTATTGCATAGTTGGCCTGGAATCTTGGGGTTGTTTAATTCTAGTTATTAGAACATACTACTTATTTCAGTATTTCTAACAATTTAGACTTACTTTACTCAATCCCAGTGCTTCAGAAGGAAGCCCACTATTCTCTTGATTCCCGTTTCTTCATACTAGTAAAATACTTAACCCACAGCTTTCTAATTGATCAAAGTTCTTCTGTTTAGATGATAAATTTTAGGATGGGTGAATTTTCTTTTATGTTTCTAATTCCATAGTAATCATTTATACTTTGTAAACAAAAGAAGCCGACAAATTTCTGCTTAATAAAGTGAAACATGATATTTGGTGAACAGTGTTGTGAACGTATGACCTTCTCCAAAGGAATACAGAAGAGGATGAGAGTGAATCAATATATACTAATTAATCACACAAACAGACACATAACCTATTCATTTCTATATAGAAAGGTGGCTTAAATGCTTTTAAATTTTATATGTTACAAGGAAATATTATCTCATTCCTACAAACCCTTTCTAGATTGTTTCCAATCTAAACTCAGGAAAAATATGTAATAGCATAAAGATATATCAAAAAAATAACAATATGTAACTATATATTTGGTTAACAGTATATGCTTACATCGAAAAATACTCTAATACAGCGATTTAGAAACTGAACTCTCATAGAATACCAAAATTCAATTCAACCTCTATTGATTTATACAAGTGTGATCTTAGATGTGTTTCTTGCCAAATTTAGGCCTCAGTGTTCTCAAAACTGCTATCCACTATGCCTGATTAACATAAAAATTGCTCTGGCACCTTAATTATGGACTACATATAAGATTGCTGACCTTGTAATCTTGAAGTTGACTGACTTTACTTGTTAGAATTCATTGTACTCAATTTGAGTCGTAAAATTAATAAAATGATCTAATATCTTTATTTGCCATTAAAATAGAAAAATAAGTACAATCAAATTTATGGCCACAATTCATTCCAAGCAAATAGCTTTTAAAGTTCTAGAAATTTTCTCCAGCTTCCTCTAATTTGCAAACTTGTATCCATGTCAATGACTTAAGGTTTTCAACTTCTAATCTTTGGTGACATGTGATTATTGTAGAGACATTCATTGTGAGTAGTTTTATTGGCTTTTTCTGTTACTTTAAAATATCAGATCAAAGAAAATACAAAAATAATCATTAATCTAGCTTAAAACTTAACCGATATTTTCTTGAGCTACTAATGTGTAAGAAATAAAAGTAAATATTGCTTCAGGCTTATTCATATTTGGAAATTTGAGAAACAATGTAATCAAGCCTTTGGATTCCATGTTTTTGTCACTCCTAAGTATGCCAGGCCATGCAAAATCTGTACTTGGTTTCCTTTGCACATCTTGAATGTATTTCATGTATTCAATTTTAAATGTTTTCTTATGATCTATTTTCTCACCAACCTCCATATGCCTCCATGGAAGATGTAAAAAAAGAAACTATTCCATATGTTTTATGTAAAATATATTGAATGCAGAAAATTGAGCATGAAACTGTCTACTTAGAAAAAAATGAGCAGAATAATTGCATGATTTCTTTTTCACATCTGAGTGAGAGGCTTTGTTTAATTGGTCTCTTTTTTGCATTTAGGTTTCTGAATTCAAAATTCTAGGAATTTACAGCATAAGGCACAGTTATAAATTTGTTAAATTCGTCTTTTTCTATTGGTTTATAGAGGTAAGTATATGTTACTACATGGACATGTTCTGTAATCACGTTCACAGATTTTGATGAGTTCTGAAGGATGATGACAGAGACCAGAGCAAACTTTTATTTCAGTCATTGGCTTATAGTGTGTGAGCTCAATAGCTCTCCTCAAGAATTTAGAGCAACTTTAAAATCTTTCATTCTGTAAGTTATCATAATTGTGCACCACATCCATAAGCCAGAAAGTGGCATTTCATTAGAACAGTAGTTCTCAACCTGAGGGTCACAACCCCTTTGGAGGTCACATATTAGATATTATGCATTTCAGATATTTACATTATGATTCAAAATAATAGAAAAATTAAAGTTATAAATTAACTTTATGGTTGGAGATCACTACAACATAAGGAACTGTACTAAAGCGTCACAGCATTAGGAAGGTTGAGAACCACTGTGTTAGTAAAATTGATGACTATGGATTAGTTTGAGGTTTTAATTTTTGCATCTGTTACAACTTAAAGAACTTACAGATAATTTAACATAGCCCACTATAATGTGGTTTATGCTGTTTTAAAATTTGGTTTATTGACAAAAAATACAATTGCAAAATTCAAGATATTCACCTTTGATTAGAGAGAACTTACTGTCTTATAAACCTATATCATACATACTAAGCAATTCTTTGTGTCCATGTGTATATACAAATGAGTGTGCATCTTTGTGTCTCTGTGTAAAAAGGAGAAAGAAAAAGACAGTGGGTGTATTACTAGTATTACATACTATGCATATATCATATATGTCAATTTATTATATACTGGGCTTCAATTTGAATTCTAATATAATATGGTCTAAAACACACAATCACAAATCATGAAGGGGGCAGAATATTGTAGTTATTCACACAAATATAACAGCCACATCTAAATATAATCCTAATTTTCTTGATAAATTTTATAAATAATGTCTACTGTCATTTATTACTTTAATATTTATTTTATATTCAGACATAAGGATGCTAGTAGTGAATTAAATGAGTTCTGGTTTTTGTTCTTTGGTTTGTTTGGGGTTTTTTTTTGAATGTACAATTGTTTAGGCAATTTAAAAGGTATTTTGTTGTTGTTGTTGTTTTGAGAGTCAGACTTTTTTTGCTGAACACTGTTTTATTTTTTCAATATTTTTATTGGATATTATATTTACATTTTAGATTTTATCCCCTTACCCCATCCCCCCCCCAGGAATCTCCTATCCCATCCCCCTCCCCCTGCTTCTATGAGGTTGTGCCCCCACTTACACCCCCACTCCCACCTCCCCATCCTCAAATTCCTTCCTACTGGGTGTCCAGCCTTCATGGGACCAAGGATTTTCTCTCCCACCTATGCCCAACAAGGCCATCCTCCCCTACATATACAGCTGGAGTCATGGGTCCCTCCCTATGTGCTCCCAGTCAGTGATATCTTGAAAAGAGCTGAGAAAAGAGAATGAGATCATAGTAGGGGCCATAACTTAGACTGTATGAGGGGCTGATCTTCAAATAATATTTGTGGGAAAGGTCACAAAGGTATGAGGCTGAAATAACACTCAGACAGAATACTTCAGATAAAGCTTGAAGACCTTGATGTTAATAATTACTTGAGAAATATCTAGGGATTTTTTCCAGTTGCCTGGATGTCATCTTGTTTGTATGTGGGGGAATAATCAGAGGTTGTTCAGTGGCAAGACAATTTCACAGACTTTGACTAGTACCAGGAAAATATTTTCTTTGAAGACTTTATAAGAGATAAGTTGATTGAAGATTGGTAAATATATACTTAAAAAAAAAATACGAAGCAACTGCAGGAAAATGTGAACGTATCCTTATTACTTCTCCAGGGCTTGGCTTCATTTCATTGCCACATTGAAAGCTAAGCATATTTATATAAGCAGAGCAGAGCACCTCTGGGCTTCTGTGACCATGTTTGTAAACCTGACAGTACTTTACCAAAAACCTCCACTCCATCCCAGGGATACGTTTTCTGGCTCACTCAGCACACAGAGCAATAGAGTGTGGTGCAACACTGGACTTGGACTCTTCAACTCTTCTAAAGTTTGTTTGCTATTTCTTCACTTGGGAAGAAGATCATAATAATGATTATTCTTCTGTGATGTATGTTCTATTGCTAGACATATGGATGTTGGGGGTGGCTTTCTACCACCAGACACTCATTGGAAAGTAAGTGTTCATCACAAAGACTGTTGACAGCACAAATAAAAGCTTTGTATTGAACAAGCTTGAACAACCACTAACATGGAGAGGGGAGCTGAGAATAAGAAGGTATTGGTAATTTTTCGCTGGTAGAAGATAAAGAATCACTTTTGTCAAAAGTGTATATTGACTATGGATGTGGAAGGCCACACATCCAAGAATATTTGGACAGCCCAAATTGGCCTTTATGGGAAAACAAAATGACACATGGTTGGGTGAGAGGGAAAAGGTTGCAGTCTGAAAATAGTTCAGGGTGGATGAATGTGATCAAATCACAGCATACAAGCTTCTGAATGAACTAAGAAAATTAATGTATGTTTTATTTAAAACTTTTGACATGACATATTTTGATTATTTTGTCTTTCCTTAATGCCTTAGGTCCTCCAACTTGCACACCTAACTTACTTCAAATTCTCTTTCTCTCAATAAAAATAATATTATTAATAATTAATTAATAATATAATAAAAGAAAAATTAAAACAAAAATATACATAATTTAAGTTGTTTAGTATAATGTATTTTACTACTATATATTGTACAATATACATATATAAATACATATTGAACTAATATATAATATATACAGATTATATATAATATAATGTGCAGTTATATACAATAAACAATATTTAAAACATACAACAAATGGAGTCCAATGTGTTTGAACAACTACTTCTGGAAATATAGTGTGTCCTAGAGTGTAGTTGGTACGTATACTGACACTCCACTAGAGAGAACTGACTTCACATTTCCCACAAAATATCTTTTGCCAATCACTTCTTGGTTATAAGTGAGTCTGGATTTTTGTTTATTTTTAATGTTTTGGGTTTTTTTTCTTCTAATTTTCCTTCTCAGAGCTGGGACTTTGTCAATTTTGAACCATCCTCTAATGGACTGTCTTTATGAAATATCAAAGAACTCTTATTTTTAAAGTAGCTTTTTATAATCAAACACATGGCTAAGCAATTTGTAAGTAATGGTGAATTTCATGGACATTATCACTGTGTGTTACTTAGTGTGTCTCTGGTGCCTCGGGTAAATTTAAAATATGGAAACAAAAAATAAATACAGTATTTTTGAATTGTATAAACATTAAGAAATCAATATACTTAAAATGTAATATAGTAGAGGAAAACAGTATACTAAACATAGCCTTTAGTAGACAGTCCCAACAATATTCCTGGGAGGTTGTATTTAATTGAGAAGAGAAAGAAAAATGAAACTCTTGACTAAGAGCAGTATTTGGAGAGAGAAATTCTATTGTGTATTGTGATGCAGTCATGGGAAAGTTCTATTTCCAAAAGGGGCCAGCAGTGACTTGTGGAGAATTTTTTTCAACAGACCGTTTACACTGGCAGTTTTTGACATCCCAGACATTTCCTATCTGCTCCCTCAGGCAAAGTCAGTTCTCACAATGCCTTTTTTAGCCAGCTGCCAATTCAGCTTCTAACAGCTATCAAGCAATTCTTCCAAAACAATCAGAGAACAAGGAGCCAACCCTTGTTCATGTGTATTTTCCAAGAATGGACACAAAATATTCATACACAGTTTTTAAATGTTAAGGAATGAACAGTTCATGAATCATCTAGCAGAAGAGAGGTTTGGATAGGTCACTCCCATCTGCTGATATGGAACCCTAGTTTCATAAATATTTTCTCATCATTATGTTTTTTTCTTAATTAAGGCTTATTGCCTGTGAAGGAATCAGAGCACTGCTTATTATTGATTTTTGTAATGCTTTAAATTCTGAAGTTCTAAGTGGGGTAAAACATTACAAATACAGGTAAACATATATATGCATCCATGACCTCAGTCCAAGCAGTGTTCTATTAGAGAAAGTCCTTATTTTAGAAGTGTTTTTCTCTTTTAGTTAATGAAAGCTAAATTTACAATTATCAGTCACTTATGAATATAAGGCTTTTGGTTTTGATTCTGGTTTGGATTTGAATCAGTTATTTTGTATGGAAAAACAACTAACAATGAAGATGTTGTTATCTGTTTATTTGTGTACAGGATACATAGCTATGCTCTCTCCACAGTTAATATTGACTAAGTTATCAAACAGCTTATTCTAATACTCTAAATACATTGATACATGTCTCAATAATCTGTGAGTTTGAACCAATATCATTTGACTTCTAAAACGGGCAAAAAGAGATTGTCAGAAACATGTATACTCAGTAGCATTTGGCTTCAGTAACATATTTTAAAACTATTTTTCAAACATAGGTTTGAAATTTTGGCAAAACGCATAACATCTTGCCTAAGCAGGCTTCCTCTGAGTTTTCAAACTCAGTACATTTCAAGAGAAATTTAATTCATATGTTTCCAGCAATTTTGCATTTTACTTATTTAAATGGACTTTGCTAAGGCCTCTGTGGGGTTTAAGTAGTCAGTATATATTACCAGTTTATAAAGTGTTTTAAATTTACTTTAAATTGAAATATGAGAGTAAATTGAATTTAAAATGATAAAAATGAATTTGTGTGCTTATTCCAAATTGTGCCATACAGCTCAGTGGCAGAGTGCTTGCCTGGTGTGTGTCACTTCTCAGCTCAGAATTGTGCACATATGTATACATTCATGCACACACACATACACACTCAGAAAGACAGATAGAGAGGGGGAGGGAGAGGGAGAGAGGGAGAAAGTGGCATTCACTACATCCAAAACATTTAAAATTATATGTTATTTTTGGACAGTTTTCAATAATCAGGCCAGACAAGCATCTACTTTCAGGGCTGTGCTGCGACATCACCAAAGGCTCCAGTATAGATCACTGCAGGGTGTGAAAATGTTGATCCATTCTTGACGTCCAAACAAGCTCATGAAAGGAAATTTGCATCCTTTGTCAATGACTAGATCTTCTGGACATATCTTACCTCTGTTTGGTGGCTGTGATTTTTTAAAAGTGCTCTAGTTATTTGTGTTCCCTGCATTCTTTCTCAATGTCCTAGATAAGGTGATATGATATGATTAGTTTTGTGGGGTTAGAATGAGAATGCATTGACACAGGCTTAGATTTAGGGCAATTAAGGTGAGTCTCTGCACAGCCACCCCTAAGTAATAAAAATGGTATGTAGGCAGAGTGATTCCTGACTATAATCCAACACATGGGACACAGAAGTAGACAGACTTTTGTACTGAGGTTCAAGCTAGTCAAAGCTATACAGGAAAATCCTTTTAAAAGCTGAAACAAACAAAATGTGATAGTTATGTCTATTTAAATTAAATTTATCTAAAATGGTGTCAAGAAAACTAAAAAATTATTTAGTAAGTGTCAGATACTTTCCAGACTTAATATAACACTTGGGTTTTCAGTGCAGGAAATTGAAACTTGGGAGCTTGTGTATGCTAGGCAAAAGTTCTATGCCAACTCCTAGACATTCTCTCTCTCTCTCTCTCTCTCTCCCTCTCTCCCTCTCCCTCCCCCTCTCTATCTGTCTTCTCCCGTTTCCCAGTATCTCTCTCATCTCTCTTTTCTTTCATTTCTTTTTTTGTATATAAAATCATAAGTCTTCAACCTAACTGTGGATTCACTGTAAATCTCAGGCTAGACTGAAATATGTGATCCCCCTGCTGTAACATCTGAAGTAGGTATGATAACTAACTGGTATATTGAGCTTTTAAAGTAAATCTAGTTCGTGTGTGTTTGTGTGTGTATTTGTGTGTATACACAGCAACTACTAGAGTTGAAGCACTATTGTGATTAGCACTGTTTATTGACAATCACACTGGACAAGGAAAAGTGGACCATGACCAGTCTGACTATTAACACACGCATAGCCTTGGAAAGTTTCTGAGCCTTTCTGTGTCATCCCTTCAGCTATCAAATAATGTGGAGACAGTCACCAACTGCCTACATATATGAAAAAAGCAAATACAAACCCCAAATTGTGGCTAAATAATGCCCCTCTTATTCCAGAAACTTCTACATTTCATCACAAGGTTTTATTTCTTGAGGTTGGTATTTGTCTTTGATGAACCACAGAGAAGATCAATAAGTGAGTATATGGTTTCAGCCAGACTGACTGAATTAGACATGTGATTGTTTTTAAAGTTTTGGTGAAAGCACCAATTACCCTTCTACATTCTAAACACTTCCATGTTTCCCTCCTTGGACCATTCAGGTTAATAAAATAATTAACCTCCATTCAAGGTAATAGAATAATGCTTACCCTATGCATACATTACACAGATTGCTAGTGTGTCGATGTTAAAATAGACTTTTATTGTTACTATCTTTAAATAGCTGCTGTGATAATATTTTGATTATGTAATTGTTTGTCTACTTTTCTGTAATATTGGAGAATATTAAAGTATAGTAAAATAATCTTTTTTGACTAGATGGAAAAAATGCTATAAGGTAAATTAGTGTATATAACATGTTAAGAGGCATGCTGTTAATGGTCAAGAAAAGACATCATCCTTTAGATTTCAGGGACAAAAGTTATGATTACAAGTTATCAAAGGATGCCACACATACACCTTTAAGCTTATCTGATGCATAGCATCAAGGATCAAATTCTGGCTGGGTAGAATTTATCTTTTTCTGGTGTTTGTTTGGTTGGTTGGTTGGTTTTGTTGTCGTTGTTGTTTTGTATTTGTTGTTGTACTCGTTGTTTGCCAGTGGAGAGATCAAAGACATTACTACTACAAAACAGCTGGTGAATTCTAATAGCCAGTATATTCTTGCTGAGTTTTAGTAATCCCAGATATAAGAACAGTGAGTTTAAATGCAAAACTAGATAAGGAAGGTTTTCTGTATCTATTGTTACCAAGTAAGCATGTGTGAAGGTTTAACAAAATGTTTTCAATGCTTTATTAGCCCTGTCTCTAAATATACCTGCCCTCCAATTCCTCTGGAGAAATAGGAGTTTAAGAAACTTGGTAGAACTCAGGTAAGCTTGTGCTACTTGAATGATGGTTTACTCTTTCTCATCTTGATGTGTGTCACTTCCTCTTACTGATACCTCCTGCTTCTAAAATTCAAGATAGATGTTCACAAGTATGAATGAACTGGGGAACCAAGGAAAGTTGGGTGACGAAAAACATGTTTCCAGTACCTTGAGTAATAATGAATCTCCCCATAGAAACCAGGATTTACTTTTAAAGAAATGCCAGCAAGCCCATGAAATAATGTTTAAAAACAAGAAACTTGCCTTTAATCCCAGCACTTGGAAGGCAGAGGCAGGCAGATTTCTGAGTTCAAGGCCAGCCTGGCCTACAGAGTGAGTTCCAGGACAGCCAGGGCTACACAGAGAAACCCTGTCTCGAAAAACAAAAACAAACAAACAAAAAACAAAACAAAACAAAATAAAAAAACAAGAAACTTAAAGAGCAACACTGTTCTCATGAACCATGTCAGAAATAAGTTTTATAAAATTATAGAACAACAATATCAACCAACCAGACCTGTCAGAGCTCCTAGGGAGCTGCCAGGGACTAAACCACCAACCAAAGAGTACACATGGAGTGACCCATGGCTCCAGCTGCAAATGTAGCAGAGGATTATGCTTTATCTGGCATCACTGAGAGGGGAGGCCTTGTTCCTGTATACACTTGATGCCCCAACAAAGGGAATGCTAGGGCGGTGAGATGAGAGTTGGTGGGTAGATGGGCAGGTGAGGGAGCTCCCTCATAGAAGCAGGGAGGGGATGGGATGGGGGGGTGGAGAGGAAACCTTGAAGGAGGATAACATTTGAAATGTAAATAAATAAAATAACCAATAAAAATATGCAAAAGTAGTTTTGTTTGGTTTTTTGGAGAAGAGGACTGAACCTAGGGCCTTGTGAAATTATTAATATATGTAAAAATGAGTATTGACCCAATAGTGATATTCACAAAGAGTGATAGAGATCCCAGGACCAAGAGCTGCTTCAGTGAACAGAACTGGAAAAAAAAATGATTATCCACATGTGAAACTAGACCCTTCCTTTAAGTAATAGAGAAAATGTAAACTCTAAATAGATTCAGGGCAACAATAACAGGCCCAAAACTATAAATATATTGGAAGAGAACACATGAGAATGTCTTTAAATATTGGCCTTGGCAACATTCTATTAGTTGTAGCATCAAAGTCCTTATTAGGAAAGGGAAAATAGTCAAGAGCTTCGACATCAGACTAAAGAAGTCTCTGCACAGTAAATAATGAAACTATAGACAGAGAGGACCTGAGGGTGCACAGATTATGTGCCAAGGAAGTTAAGCATATAAGAACATACTATAAAGCCATGTAAAGCTGATGGCATGAGCAAGTGAGTAATCTTATTACATCATGAACAAATGATAACTAACATAACCAAAAAAAAAAAAATTCCAAAAAGTATCTAAGTATTTGCAGAGATGCCCATCACAGTCAGGGAAATTCAAAACCAGAGTGAGGTGTCTTCTCCCAACTTATAGGCTGACCACTAACAAAAGTAAATAAATAAACTGTTCATGGGATTATGGAGACATTAAAATAAATGCTTGGAAATAAAACAACTTACAGAGAAGACTGTCATGGATACGACACAAGATGGAACACAGCACAACTGTATTTCCTCTATTATTCAATAATGTGTCATGTGTTACATATTAATTGATCATTTTACAGTTTTACTACATAGGTTTTTTTTTCATAAAATAATCTATCTTATAAGTGTATTTTCACAGTGATTATTAAAATGTTCCAAATAAATCTAGTTTAAAAATATTTATTTCTTAAATGACTTAGTATGTTACAATTTTATCTATAACAGTTCTTAGAACAGTTCAAAGAGTTCAGTATGACTCTATGAAACATAAAATTTACTTAGACAAATGCATAAACATTGCAAATACATGAGGGAAAGATTTAAATGTTGTTGATTACTCATAAATTCTCATGAAGCAAATTTTAACTCACAAACAAAATTTGTGCCATAAAATGAAATCAAATACACACACAGACACCTGTGTGTGTGTGTGTGTGTGTGTGTGTGTGTGTGTGTGTAACCCCAATGGAGGAGTTAGGGGAAGGACCTAAGGAGCTGAAGAGGCCTTATCTGGTATCAATGATAGGGAGGCCCTTGGTCGTGTGAAGGCTTGATGCCCCAGTGTAAAGGACGGCTAAGGCGGTGAGGTGGGAGTGGGTAGGTGGGGTGGGAGCACCCCCATAAAAGCAGCGTAAGGAGGATGGGATAGGGGGTTTCTAGTGGGGAAACCCGGAAAGGTGATAACATTTGAAAAGTAAATAAATAAAACACCCAATTAAATAAATAAAATTTATTTTCTTACTTTTATTTTTTATACAGTCCAGTCCTTATCCCTCCATCTCTGTCCACCCTCCCACAGTTTCTCATCTCATTCCTCCTCTCCTCTGTCTCCTAGAAGATGTTCCTCCCAACATCTATGAGGTCTACCAATTCAGTGGGTCCTCATGTCTTTGGAGGATTAGGTGCATCTTCTCTCACTGAGGCCAGACCAGACAGTCCTTTATTGTATATGTGTCAGGGGCCCTGGACCAGCTAGTGTATGCTGTCTGGCTGATGGTTCAGTATCTAAGAGATCTCAGGGTTCTGGGTGACTTGAGACTGCTGGTCTTCCTATGGGGTTGCCCTCTACACTCAGTTTTTATTAGCAGAATTTCTGTATTGCTCTAAAAAATTGTCTTTGAATTATTTATTAATTTTTACATGTTCTTGAAATGTTAGCTTTAGTTAATTATAAAACAATATAATATTTCATTGGGGGCATGGTGGGCAAATACAGTGCTGTTTCTGGGCAGTAAAGTAATAAGGTCTTGCTTCTAGCCCAGTGATTCTTTCAGAAATCATGCTGTTACAGAGAATCACACTCTGGATTTAACAACAACAACAAAAAGAAGAATTTGACTCATGACATGAGTTATTACTTTGAATTTATATTTAGGAATTTCAAATGTGTCCATGTTTTCCAACTTGGTTGTCCTTAAATATTTTCTGTGACTATTTTTTCTTCTGACTTGTATTTCATTTCACACATGAAAAAGATTAATACAATGTTTCACACCATTCTTTTGTATGTTAGCTTTTCTACTTTTGTTTCTTTTATTAAAATAGTCTCTAAAGAAAAAATCATTTTAAAATGCACAGCTTTGAAGAGATCCAGGTAAGAAATTCCTGGCTGTCAGTCTGATTTTGCTTAGGAATGTAAATCATTGTCACAGACTCAGAAAGCAATTTCTGCTGTCCCACAGATACTAAGATATGAAATTTAATCTGTACACTGTTGTTTTATCCCACTTGTAGAGATCAGAGATAGTTTGTATGAATCATGGATGTTTTATTTATCAATTTAAGAATTAACCTTTTTTAAGTAAAAATTCAATTCATTAGCAATTATGGAAAACCATGGTATGTCTCAGAGGGTGTTATGGGGCAGAGCTAACAGAAATTGAACACGAATTCAAACACACTTGAAATTATCCTTCAGAAAAATGAAATAGAATTAACAAACCTTCTTTTCTCTCCACAAAGGAGATTTCATACTCTTGAAACTGTCAAAATCAACACTATAGCTGCTTTTGCTATTTTTTTATTGTTGTTGTTACCTGTAACCCAGGAAACCACCTGTTGGGTGATAATCCCTCTGTTTTCTGTCACCCTACACTTTTCAATTCTAAACTCCACAGCTATTTAAGTTTTAAGAACAGATTAGTTTGGAGATAAGAAAAAAAAGTTTAAAAATAGGTGCTTTTTATACATCCAATTCTGCTTCTGTGATTTTAACTATAAGATTTTAACTATAAGATTTGGCATATAAAGAAGATCATAGATGCATATTTATCTGTGTCTGAATTGTTAAACTTAATGTAACCTACTTTCATAAGTATCAAAATTCATTCCTTTTTTTTAAGGTCATAGTTACCAAAGTCTATTGGATAGATAATCTGGGAACTTAGTCAAAGAATACAAAATTTCATTTAGAAAATATAGGCTTAAGCCGGGCGGTGGTGGCGCATGCCTTTAATCCCAGCACTTGGGAGGCAGAGGCAGGTGGATTTCTGAGTTCGAGGCCAGCCTGGTCTACAGAGTGAGTTCCAGGACAGCCAGGGCTACACAGAGAAACCCTGTCTTGAAAAACCAAAAAAAAAAAAAAAAAAAAAAAAAAAAAAAATATATATATATATATATATATATATATATATATATATATATGCTTAAGATCTATTGCATATCTTGTAAGTATAGCAAGTGATACACTGTATACAAATTATATATATACATATACATTATATATATAATTTATATAACTAAATAATAGATATATAATTTATATATACATGAATATATATAATTAGAACTACTGAGTACATTTTAAATGTTCTCACTACATACAAAATGAATTAATATTTATTGTTATAAAACAGAAAATCAAACTATTCTGCCCCAGAACTTATAATCTAGAACAGGCTCGTCTCAAATTCACAAAGTGAGTGCTCCTACATCCTAAGAACTGGGATTAACAGTGTGCACCATAATTCCAGTTCTCTCCTAGGTATATTTAAATATTTCAATCTTATTTTTAACAAAGAGAAAGTGAATTTGTAGAATATAGGAGAGTAATATACCTATATAATTTTTTAAAAACCTTTACAGCACACAAACACTGTTAAGAATAAATAAGGCCAACACAAATTCTATTTAACTGTTGGTGAGAATGAAATTCTGAAATCATTTTAATTATAACTGAGCAATAATTAATAAGCTAAAAATACACATTAACTTTTAAAAATGGCTTTCCACAGACTTCCATCTATTTACCATAGCACATATGATCCTATACATAGAACCAAAAACAGACATTCTGAAAAAAATTAAAATAAATGAAGCTACAAATATTTGTTTTAACCTGAAATAAATGAAAAGTGGGTTAATATGAAAACAAAGTTATAGAAATCTTTGACTATTATATAGCATCTATGGTGATGAAAACATCCAGGTTTTTTTTTTTTTTTGCTATCTTTAATTTTAAATATATTCATCACTAGTTAACATGTATGCATGCGTAAGAAGTTAAACACAATGTTCATGATTATGATTAATACTCAAATGAAAGAGATGGCAAAAAATGGAATGTGGTCATATGATGTGGCTCTTTGTGGCTCTTGTGTTAGTTCAGCACTTGGGAAGCTTGGGCAGGGAGTAACTATGAGTTCAAAGCCAGAGTGGGCTATCTCCAGAAATCAACAACAAAATAAAAGAAAACACAAAATAAAAACAAAGTAAATGTAAGAGTAAGTTGTGTAGAGTGCTTGATTCATTCCAAAATATTTTCAGTAGATGACACAAAAACTATTTACCTTTGCCAAAACAGGCTGAATGATATATTAATCTTCATGCTTTGTCTACAATTTTATTTCTGTTAGAAATAATTTACAATTCTATTAAAATTCAGACAACGCTATCCAAATATTGTTGAAGTAGCTATTCCTATTAGCAAACATTCCCTCTCTCTGTAGGAGGGATACCACTTTATGTCCATTACCCATCACTGTGCTTTAAGGCTTATTTTGGCCAAAGGAATATGGGCAGATGTGACAACGTCCTGATTTTGATGAAAGCCTATGAGATATGGCAAGTATGTACACTTTATTCGACAGACTATCATGAAAGCTTCACATCTCAGGTGTATGCTTCAAGCATGTCCTAAAAACTGACACACAGGGAAAGACCTATAGTACCCATTAAACCTCAAAAGTCAGCATCTAACTTACAGTTCCTAACATAAAACGTGATGAAGAAATAAATCTACAATTATACGAGGCACTCAAAGGCAGAAATGGTTAGAGTACATTTCAATAAATCCATCAGAACCCAGTGCATTTTATTATGTATTGCTTTACTGAAAATATAAAACTGCTCAAAGAAGAAAAACTGACTTTGGATTATTCTAGTACTTTGGTATCTTTTGTTGTTATTGTTGTTTTAATTTTGAGGAGAGACAATTCAGGATACTTTCAATCACCCAAATCCCTCCAGATGCTTTCTCATACAGGCTGGGATCTACATATAACTTGTAAGGAAATCACTTCTAAAATATAGGATTTTTTTTCAAAGACATCATGAGATTATTTTTTTTTTGTTTAAATTTCAATTTTTTTCTTTACCTACATTACATGCTATCCACATCCGCTCTCTCCCATATCCACTTTTCTTGTTTCCCTTCAAAAAAAGAAAAAAAAAATAGGATTAGCTTTCCCAGAGTTATTAACAGAATATGGCATAACAGATTTAGTAAGAATAGGCAAAAAACCCTCATATCAGGTTGGGACAAGGTGACACAGTACGAGGTAAAGTGTCCCAAGCACAGACCAAAAAATCAGATGTATCCCCTATCCCACTCTTAGTGGTACCACACGAACTCCAACTATATAAGTATAACATATATGGAGAGGGCCTTGTATAGTAACATACAGCGTTCCTGATTGTCACTTCACTCTCTGGGAGCATCTATGAGCCCTGCTTAGTTGATTCTGTGATCGAGTCCAGGACCCCTCTGGCTCCTAGAATCCTCTCCTAACTTTCCTTTTGTTTCCCTTGGCTTTGGGTACTGTTTGGCTATGGGACTCTGCCTCGGCTCCTATCACTTTCTGGACAATATCTCTCTGATGATAATTGGGCTAGTCGCTAATCCACTGAGTATAGCAGAATATCATTAGATATCATTAGGAATCGTTTCATTGATTTTTTTTTCAATGTCATATTTGGTTCTATTCTGGGTCTCTAGGCAGACCAGATTCTAGGGCCTGGCCATGAACTCAGTGCTAGACATGGGCTGAGCCACAATTTGGACCAGTTATGGGTTGCCTAGTCCCACAAGTTCTACCCCAGCACATCCTTCAGGTAGAACATATTGTACATTGAAGTTTTGTGGCTGAATTGATAGTCCAGTTTCAATGCTACTATCCTTGTCTGTTAAAGAATATGGCTAGTTCAGACTCTATATCCCCCATTTCAATAGGGTCAGTCTCAGATTCCAAGAAGTTTCCCCTCTACTAGGTTTCAAGATAACCATGTGTGACCAAAACTCAAGTAGTTTCTCTCAGTACTCTCTCCCTCTAACCACTGTCACACTTAAGCCCTCTTATTCCCAACCCCACTTCCCCAGTCCACTTGAAAAATCTATTATATTTTTCTATCCCAGGGAGATCCATGTGTTATCCCTTGAGCCACTTTTTGTTACTTGGGCTCTGAGTCCGTGGATTGTATCATTGTTATCCTTTACATTAGAAATTACTAATGTCTACTCAAAAGTGAATGTATGCCATGTTTGTCTTTCCGAGTCTAGGTCACCTCACTCAGGCTGATTTTTTTTTCTAATTCCACCCATTTATCTGCAAATTTCATGGTGTCAGTTTTAAAAATAGCCATTGAATATTCCATTTTGTAAATGTACCACTTTTTTTCTTTATCTATTCTTCGGTGGAGGGACAACTAGGTTGTTTCCAGTATCTGGCTATTGCGAATAAAGCAGCTATGAATATGGCTGACCAAGTGGCTTGTAGTAAGATGAATATATGCCCAAGAGTGGTATTTTGGGGTCTTGAGGTAACTCGAGTTCCAATTTTCTGAGGAAATTCAATATTGATTTGTAAAATGGCTGCACAAGTTTGCATTCCACCAGCAATGGAGGAGTATTCTCTTTGCTCCACATCCTTGTAGCATGAGCTGTCACTTGTTTTGTTGCCGTTCTCCTTGTTGTTCTTGTTTTGTTTAAGGTTTTGTTTTAGTTTAGCCATTCAGCAATAAAAATAATTTACTTTTCCCTGGTGGCTAAAAAAAACATTGAACACTTCCCTTTAAAAAAAAAAATCAGTTATTTTGTTTATTTACATTTCAAATGTTATCCACTTTCTGGTTTTCTCTAGAATCTCCCCATCCCACCCCTCTTTCCCTGCCTCCACAAGGGTACTCCCCCATACACCCACCTACTCCTGCTCCACCACCATAGCATTCCCCTATGCTATGTTTCTCAGCCCTTTGTGATTCCTCCATTGAGAATTTTTTGCTTAGATCTGAGTCCAAATTTTTAATAGAGTTATTTGGTTTATTGATGTCGAGTTCTTTATATATTTAGATGTTAGTACTCTGACAGAGGTGGAGTTGGTAAAACAAAAAATAGCCATTCCATGAGCTGTTGTTTTGTCTTTTGTGTAGTGTCCTTTGTCTCATGCCAATGTGTTCAAGGGTATTTCTAATATATACTTGAATAAATACTCTTCTCTTAGGTTGGGTGTGTCTGTTTTTATGGTGAGGTCTTCGATTCACTTGAACTTAAATTTTGTGCTAGGTGATTGATGTGGATCTATCTGCATTCTTCTGCTTGCTGACATCCAATTAGACCGTTACTTATGTTTTGAAGGTGCTTGTTCCTCATTGTGCATTTCTGGCTTCTTTAAAGAAAATAGGTACTGATTGGTATGTAGATTTATAAATGGGACTTCTAATAAATTCAGTTGATCTACTTGTCTATTTTTATGTGGATACCTTTCAGTTTTTGTTACTATAGCTCTATAGTATAGCTTGGAACCAGCAATGGTGGTTTCAATATTTCTAGATAGTCTCTTATTGTAGAGGCTTTTTTTTTTTTTAGCTATTCCTGGCTTGCATCTCTCACAATAGCCACAGAAAGTATAAAATTTCTTAGGGTAATTGAAACAAAGCAAGTAAATGACATGTACAACAAAAACTTCCTATTTTGAAAAAGGAAATTGAAGATTTCAGATGAAAAGATCTCACATGCTTATTCACAGTTAGTATTAAGGTAGTAGAAATGGCCATTTTAGCAAAAGCAATCTACAGATTCAAGGCAATCTCCTTCAAATTTCCAAGACAATAGTTTATAGATCTTGAACAGAAACTACTCAACTTTATATGGATATATTTTAGGCAAAGATGTTAACATCCAAGAGAATTTCAGAAATATTTTGCTCTTTCTAGTGAAGCTACAAAAATCAAAGAAACTTAGGTAAGGAATTGGAGCATATTAGATCCCTGTGTCAAAACACTGTAGGGTTTAATTCCTACCAACCCTAATTTTACAATAAGATATTGACTGTGTAAAACTTTGCTATCTTCTTTTTGTAACTATTAGCATTTCTACACAGAATGATGTCTCTTTTAAACATAAAAATTAAACAAAAAATTCAATATTATATTTTCATATCTACAAATATATTTTATTTGTCTAGAAGTTTTATTCCATTTTCTGATAAATTTCAGAATTTCACTTCTGTTTATTCATAAGTATATTACCCCAGAACTGGAAGTTATTACACTGAATAAAATAACTTATATCCAGAGAATGTCACACATTATCTGTCATATGTGAATCACTAGCTTAATTTTTTTTCATTTGTTCTCTAGCTTGAAATGTTAGTAGTGACTAGAAAAGTAGAAAGGGTAGGCATGGAGAGAGAGGGTTAAAAAAATGTCTTGGTAGAACATTTGTGATATGAAAATAAAGGAAGGAAATATAGAGATTTGCAAGTTTAAAAAGAGAATGGAGACCTGGAGAGAGAACAGCAGTTAAGAGAACAGGCTGCTTTTCATGAATTCCAGTGTTCAATTCCCAACACCCACATGATAGCTCACAACTCTCTGCAACTCCAGTTTTAAGGAATCTGACACCCTCACACAGACATACATGCAAACAAACTGCCAATCCATATAAAATAAGAATAAATAAATTACATTTTCAAAAAAAGAGAAAGGGAAGAGGAGAGTACATGAGGGGATAGGAAGCAATCAAGATTAACAAAACTTAAGAATATATTAAGTTGTGTGAAAACCGGTTGCATAAGCTAATTACAAATTTGAATTTGTTTGCTTTAAAAAATTTGAAGAGAGGTTACATACATTAGAGAATATTAATGTTTCGAGAATCCAAGGGTTTTATTTTATCCATTTATTTATTTATTTATTTGTTTGTTTGTTTATTTATTTTTTATATCCCAATTGTAACATGTACCTCCTTCCAGTCCCACCTCACAAAGTTCTTCCTGCCATAACTCTCCTTCTCCTCTGAGAAGGAGAAACCACTCCTGGGCACCAACCCACCCTGGCACATCAAGTCACTGCAGGTCTGGGTTCATCCTCTTCCACTGAGGACAGAGAAGGCAGACCGATTAGAAAAATGGCATTCTCAGGCAGTCAACAGAGTCAGGGATAGCTTCTGCTCCAGTTGTTGAGGGACACACATGAAGACCAACCTGCATATCTGCTACATACATATGGGCCCCTAAGTCAAGCCCATATATGTCTCTGGAAAACTCCATGGTCCAGTTGTGTTGACTCTGTTGGTCTTATGGAGTCTATCCCAATCCAGGTCCCTCAGTCCTTCTCACTGCTCTTCTACCATGTTCCTTGAGCTCTACCTAGTGTTTGCTTGTGGTTTTATGCATCTGTTTTCATCAGGTGCTTCGTGGAGCTTCTCAGAGGGCAATTATGTTAGGGTCATGTCTTCAGGTATAACAAAGTATCATGAATAGTGTCAGGGATTTGTTCTTGTCCATGGATAGGTATCAAGTTGGACTAGTAATTGGCTGGCCATTTCCTCAATGTCTGCAGTGCTATGAGGAAAGTTCATTAGCATCAAGAGCCTTCAAAAAGAAATTAGAGAGATCTCATATTAGCAATTTAAAAGCCTACCTGAAAGCTCTAAAACAAAAAGAAGCAAGCACATCCAGGAGGACTAGATAGCTGGAAATTGTCAAACTCAGACTGAAATCAATAAATTAGAAACAAGAGAACAATTCATAGAAATAACAAAACTAAGAGCTGGTTCTTGGAGAAAATCAAAAAGATAGACAAGACTTTAGCCAAACTAATTAAAATCTAGAGTCACTACATTGTCCATTTTATCACATTCTATTGCTTCAAACATCCCATAGCTTCCATTGGGAGTTAAATAATAAATTCTAACTCATCATAAAAGCAACTACAAAATAACATCTCAAAATTTATGAATATAGGCAGGACTGCAAATTCAGATTGTTTCTGTAATCAATGAACCTGGCCCCTATCTTTGAAAATGGACACAAAAAGGATTTGAATTTGGATTAAAAGAGAAAATAACTGTAACTGACACATATTAAATATTCACAGATTCTAAAACTGATGCCATTTTCAGCAGTTCCCCAAGAGATAACAAACTGGAGAAAGGCATTTGCAGGAGATAGAGGTGGCTCATTGGCTAAGACTGTACTTCTATTTCAGAGAAAAATGTTATAACTAGCATGGGCAATGCCCATATTACAATCACCTGTAACACCACTTCTATTGGACTGACCACCTTCTTCTGATGGATGAAGGCATTTGTGTTCACACACACACACACTTCACATAAATATAAATAAGAGTGACTTTAATATAACATCAAAGTGAAATCAAAGACAATGGTACATGGGGCTTAATGCTTTCATGAGGATTATATGCAAAGAAAGTACATTAGCTATGAAAGAAGCATCCCATAGCAAGCAAAATATAGGGAAATCATATTGAAATAAACTGAAATCCTATTTGGAAATTGCACAAGTTTTCAAATACAGTTCTATATCATAAGCAGATTAAAATACCAGAAAATGATGTGTAATTTTTAAGGCTATAATCTTACAGCATGTGTCCTTTTAGTAGCAATCAAGTGCTCATGCAAATTCAGGGAAAGATACTTTTAGACATTCATACAGCACACCATGTTTCATTTGATTACACAATTCCATTCAAACAACTTGCTTTAAAAACATTAATTTATATTTCATTGAATAAACAGCTAATAATTTTCTAGCATATTGAGGCTTAGTTTATTGATTAAGAATTTTAAAAAACAATTGTAAACAAGATTTTCCTTGATTTCTTTCTGTTTTTCATTTACATTTAGGGAGGCTACTGATTTTTCTGTGTTAATTTTATATGCTTGTATTATGCTGAATGTTTATTAGCTGTAAGATTTTTCTGAAGGAGTCCTTACTTTGACTCTCTTCTGTTTTAGTTTAATCCACTTTATGCTTTTCAGTCATTATTTTGTTCAAACAAAGACTTCATGGATATTGAATAGCACACTGCTCCCATCAAGGTACAGAGATATTCATGAGAAAGTAAGAAGAAAGTTTATAAAAAGTCAAGTTGGTGGATAACTTAGAGGAAATGGTGTGTACTGGACTCAGTCAGGCATTTGTACATATGAACTCAAAGTACTTACAACAACATGCATAGAACATAGATGGATATTTGGTTTTGTCTAATGGCATGATCACACACCAGACTGGGTATCATTCTCTATTATCAAGAATAGGTAGGCCACAGAATTTGAATTCATTGAGGAAGAAGATGACAGTGAAAATGAAGATGGAAACAGAAACAAAGAAGAATAGGAGGAGGAGAAGAAGGAGTAGGAAGAAGAGGAGGAGGAGAAGGAGAAGGAGGAAGAAGAGGATGAGGAGGAGGTGGAGGAGGAAGAGGAGGAGAAGCAGGAGGTGAAGGAGGAGGAGGAGGAGGAAGAAGAGGAGGAGGAGGATGGGCATGTGGAAGAAGAGGAGAAGGAAAAGGAAGGATGCTCCAATTTGGGTGGTGAGAAGGTGAGGGTGGAGAAGGTGAATTTAAAAGAATAGGAACAGTTTTATTTGTGGTTGAATTCATTATATAAAATTGTCAAAGAATTATAAAAACATTAATTCAAAGTGTGTCTAGAAACCCTCTTCAAGTTGAGATTTGTCAGCTCCACTATAAACAAATAATCCCAAGCTTTCCTGAGTAGGGATCTGCTATCTAATTAACATATTGTGAAACATCTTCAAAATAGACCACATGAATACAAAAGGGATGATTATTGGCTGGATGTGACATAAATAAGACTATACCACATAAGATGTGAGAAAGCCTCAATAATTTTGCTCTTAACATCGTAAAATCTTTTATGTTTACTGTTTGTGTTAATAAGGATATTATTAAACGTATCATAGTCTTAATTAATATAACATCATGGCAAGTTCCAGATTGATTTCATCATTGACAAAAAAGGGGGGGAGGTAATCAGTGTTTAGTCATTTCAGATCTCCATTAACAGAGATGATATATCATAGGGAAGTATGTGAAATGGCTGCTGTTGTTTCTCTCAATTAAATAATCACTGAGCAATAGCTTAGGGCTATTCCAATAGAAAGTAGTCAATTGTGACTCAAACAATAATGGTAATTATCAGACTGGAACATTTATTCTACTTTTTCTGGAATATACTTTGCAATTCTTTGCATCTTACTAGTGTCTGTTTCTATAGAAGAGTATCATGGGACAGAGGGCTTAATAACTAACAAATATTTCACATGTCAAAGACATGTAGGATGCCAGTGTGTTTGCTGTCTTCTCATCCTATGGTTAGAATGAAGGTAGAAATATTCACTAGGGTCACGTTTATAAAGAAATTAATTCCATTCCATTCATGTGAGCTTTACCCTCAAAACTGATTACCCTCCAAATGACCTGCCTCTTATATACTTCTATTAAAAGTTACAATGTCAATAAATGAAAAAGGTTGTGGGAGGCACAAAACTGCGACAATCTTGGTTTGGTTTCTTTAATTTTTAAATTAAACTATAACTTCTAAAGATACACATATGCATTTCCTTGTAGTTATTTTTACCTAGTTGTGAAGTTTAATATTGCCAACTTTAAGAAATTTAGAATCACAATGGAAACAAAACTCTGGTCATATCTGTGAGGCATTTTCTAGGTTATGTTAATTGTTGTTGGAATACCAAACCAATACAGACCTAGCACTATACACTGGCATCCCAGAGTAAATAAAAGGAAGAAAGCAAGAGAACACGGTCTTTTTTTTTTTTCTAACTACTTGACTGTGGATGCAATATGACCAGCAGCTGCATGCTCTTGCTTCAATTTCAAATGTACCGTAACAGCCCTTGTACTCAGAGACCTAAAATAAATCTACCTTTCTTATGTTATTTTTGACACATATTTTATCAGAGAAAAGAGAAAATTAAATAGCATGTGCCCATGAGATTTTATGCCCTGTCTTCTAACTGTACCTATTTTTTTATTACTTTTTTTTTTCAGGAAGATTAAGATTATTGCAGTGTATTAACCTATCTAACATCTCCTTGATTCCTCCCTTCATTTAAGCTTTTTTTGTTTGGATATTTACATTTCAAATGTTACCCTCTTTCCTGGTTTCCCCTCTGGAAACACCCTATCACATCCCTCCTCCCCCTGCTTCTATAAGGGTGCTGCCCCACCCACCCACCCACTCCTGCCCCCCTGCCCTGGTAATCCCCTACACTGGGGCATTGAGCCTTCATAGGACCAAGGGCCTCCCCTCCCATTGGTGAGAGATAATGCCATCCTCTGCGACATATGCAGCTGGAGCCATGGGTCCTTCCATGTGTACACTTTGTTGGTGGTTTAGTAAGTATGCAAGGGAGCACTGATGCATTCTCTAAATAAAATGTGATGACAGCAGGTGGAAGGGTTTACAGTCACAAAAAAAATTAGCTCAAAATGAGAAAATTTTTCTTAAACATTTTATGAGAGAGGCTATGAGGTAAATACAAATTCTAACCAAGAGCAGTTAATGTTCGTGAGTAATAACAAGAGTTTCTAAAGATAAGTAGACAAAAGGATGGCAGAAGTAAAACACTGGAACCATTAAATGATTAGTGAGAACAGTTAGTAAACTTTGGAATCATTTTCTGTTGGGCAATCTGTGAAAACAATCTTACTCTATAAGTCCTTAATTTCTAACTATTTTCTTGAGCCAATAAATTTTTTTTGTGTAAGTTTACTTTGATTAATATTCTGAGATATTTAGAAAACGTTAAATTCAAATACAGAATGCTTCTTGGGTGATGGATGGAACTCTAAGCAGGAGCCCTTTCTACTTCTATTTTTCAGCCTCTTCATTCCATTTGCTTTCGTGTGGATAGTTTAGCAAGATATTAATTTTGGTAACATCAAACTACCAAGTGTAACATCTATAATTATGATTGCTTATATGAACATGCATATATCTTTTTCAGAAATGTTTTTAAAATCATGTAAGTCTATCCTGTAATGGTCTAAAAATAGTGTTTCTCAACCTGTCTCCTTTAGGAGTCAAATACCAATCCCAAAATGGTCTCCTAAGACCATCAGAAAACACAGATATTTACATTATGATTCATAACAGTGGCAAAATTACAATTATTAGGTAGCCTCAAAAATAATTTTATAGTTGGGGTTATCAAAACATGATATACTATATTAAAGATCTGCATCATTAAGAAGTTGAGAACCACTGCACTGAGAGTCTCTTCTTAGGTCTCAAGGCAAGATATCTGTCATATGTTCAACCCTGTAGAGTCATAAGACAACCACTAATAATATGATAAACTTGCTAGCCTAAGCTTAAATTAATTATAACAAGTGAACTTATATTAAAAAATTAAAACAAAGAACACATCACAACACAGTTACAGTACTTTCCTAAGATAATTTAAGTAATTGAAATTCCAATGGAAAAGATCTTGCCTTTATTTTTTATTTTATTAAGTATTACTTACATTTTTATTGCCACAGAGGCTCATTGTTATTGTTTCTAAGTGAATTAAAAAACAATAGTGTATGTTTAATGTATATATATATATATATGTATGCATACATATATACATATATGTGTGTGTTATATATTATAAAAGTATATAAGTATAAAATGATTTCATCTTTCTTCATGATCTATCAAGATCATTTTTTTCATGATCTTTAATTTGTACCATAAGGTGCAAACAAAAATCTACAAACTTTTGCTTTAGATTCAGAATTTGTGATTGAATTTTCTATGAAAATGAGTATGTTAAATAAAAACTTACTGTAAAAGTTTTGGCATAAGAAAATTGAAAAGGAACACTTGTGAGATAATTGGCATATTCATTTTACATTTTGTTTGACCACCTTAAATGGACATTAATTCTACCAAAGCAGGAAGGTAAACAGGGAAATGCTGGTAAGCTCACTGAAACCAGGCTCTTCTTTTCCTTAACATATCAGAACCTTTTCCAATTTATTTTTCAGCTTTCTGACAGTTTTGGACTCTTTCCACTTCCAATTAAAATGTCCTCTGGGTGGTTCAGGACTTGCAATGACTTCCAAATGCATATCAAATTCTTGGTTTTATTCCAGTCATTCTGCCAGTAGACTATACTTCCTTACTTTTTCTATGTCTCTGAGATTTTTTGACTGTATTCCTGGAAACTGGAATATTTCTTCAGGCACATAAAGCTATAAAGTTTTCTGATATAGTGCTGCCAGCCCACACTCTGATCATCTCCTGTGTGCCTCTTCTACATAAGAACCTTCACTGACTTCAGGCACACTGAGGTTCTAATACAGTATGATTACGTCAAGAAAAAGATCTCTGATATAACCTTCTTGGAATTATTATCCTTTGAATATTTTGTTTCATAGAGGATGCTAACTGAGAGCTGAAATGGTTCTGATATTCATAAGATTTTATTTATCGACATATTGTTCTTGCTATGAAGCCAAACAGAGCAAAACTCAGATTCAAAATTTTTACTTACCGTCTAGATAGCCATAAACAGGATCATCTATCTCTTCAAGTATCTGATTCAGCTTTATAAGACCTGCACAACAGTATCCAAAATGATCCAGTTATGCAAAAGATTCAATAAACTCAGAGCATGTCTTATATACAAGACATATGGTGTAACATATATGCTCATATAATGAAAATACTGAAAATGAAAATGCATAATAGCCAAGTTCTGCAAGACACATAAATGCCCATCAATAACAAATAAAGAAAATGTGATATATTTGTACATATATCACATTTACATATATACATATATGTGTATATATGTAAATACATATGTATATGTATATATATATATATGTAATATTTGGTACAAAAATCTGAGAAAACATCTATTTATTACAATATAGATCATTGGATATCAACCTTTAGGTAGTCAAAGGACCCTGTCTACAGTGGTCTCCTAAGGTCATCAAAAATATTACATCACAGTTCATAACAGTAGCAACATTCAGTTATAAAGTAGCAACAAAAATAACTTTATGGCTGGGGATCACAATAACATGAAGAACTGTATTAAAGATTTATAATGTTAGGAAGGTTGGGAACACTGCTCTAGGATGATCCTGGACTATTTTACTACATGTTAGAATATGACCTAATTTCACCTACATAAGTAATATAATATTTGATAAAATAGATTTAATTAATTGAGAATGAAATTATTGTCACCATAGCCAAGATTAAATTAAAAGGACAGAGGAGCATAAAAGCATGAAGTACTTAATATAGACTGAAAAGTCTTAACTAATATACTGTGTGAGGACCAGTGGATAATGTTGATTTCTGTGACATAAAGATATATTATTTTTGTCACAAAAGCTACATGAATAATAATTAATATTTAAGCTACATTGCTATTGTATCTGCTTTATATTTTAGTTTTATATGCATATGTATATTTACTTTTTACACTTATTTATTTTTTCATTGATTTATTTTATGAGTGTGCCACAATGCATATGTGGCGGTCAGTAGACAACTTGAGATAGTCAGATCTTACCTTCCTGTATGTTTCTTAAAACTCCATAGTGTTTCATTCAAAGTTCAATAATACAATAAGTCTTTTTAAATATATGGAGTAGAAGGTTGATACAAATTTTCTTAAATGTAAGACTAGTTTTAAAAGTAATTTTAAGTTGATTCAGTTTTCTACAGTATGCTCTGATCGTATATACCCCTTTCTTAACCCTTTCCAGATCTAATACCCTTGTCTACTTTATCTAACTTTGTATCATTCTGTTCTGTAAATGTACCTGAAGCAACTGTCATCTCAGAGGCTTACTAATGAATAAGCTCACCCTTTCTAGTCCTTTCTGAACTCCAGCTGGATGGTTCAACTACACTACTCTGGCCTAAACTCCTCTCCAAGCAGACAGATTCAAATGTGCTTTTCTTGGCTTCTGACTGAATTGCTCTCCCTGACCTCAAAGTAATTTTTGCAATATGTTTTAATGTTCTGGCTCCTTTTCATTCTCTAGTTCATTCTATCTTCACTGTGTCTAGCTTGTCCTCTGTACAACCTGTCTCTGTAAAACTGCCCATTCTCTTGAGAGTTGGGCATATCCGATCTCTGCCTCATTCTAAGTCTTCATTTTGCCTGCCCTCAACTAGATTTCACTTTCAAACATGGTTGTTCTTCTATAAACTAAAACCACCTTCATTGTTTGGGTGTGTACTAAAGGTTCATCTGCATTCCAGTCTAATCACAGAGACAGAGAAGGTTTTTGGATGTGATCATTTTCCCAGAACAGCCATGTATCTGGATTAAAATTCCTCTACATAATATTGTTTGTAAAACATTCAAGACCAGTTTGAGCTGTCCCAATATTCTTGGATATTGGAGACAACGGAGAATGCCCAACTTACTAGGGTCAACACTCTTAAAAAAGATTTTCACTTTCCAAGCAGTTAACAATTGCCAATAGCTCTCCATATATGAGGGTAGGATTGCTTGTCCACGTCCCCATTACATGGTGGGATTTGACTTTCAAGTTGACAGGTTTAGTGCATGCTAGTACAACAACTGTGTGTAGCACCCCAACTGTGTACAGAATATGATTTTTGGTTTTAGTCATCTGTAGTCATAGCTTCTGACTCTTACAACCACTTTATTTCCTCTCTACAATGATCTCTGAACCTTGGGTACATTGTGAACTCTCCTATGAAAATATGAACAGTTATTTTCTTCTAGAACATGTCTGTGTTTCTTATCTATAGATGTATGCCCAGTTCAAATTTTTCCATCTTGACTGACAATACATATATGCCTGTTTAACTAACTCTTCCAATGTGCTCCATATTATTCCATTCCTTTCTATCTGCTCCAGGAGATCAAATGGGTTGGAAGCATGTTAGTAAGTTTTTGTGTTTGGGAACTTAGCCATTGCTTCAAATTCCTTGTTAACAACAAAGTACCAATTTTCATCTCATCTGACCACAGTAACTCAGTTAAAGAACCCTGTTATTCAGAAATTTATTTCATTTTTCTTATTCCTCTCTGTGTCTCTGTTTCTCTATATCTAGCTGGCACTAGTACAAGGATGTATTCTCTGGTTCCATCTGCAGCCGATGATCACTCCATTCCTACACAGACTGCCACTTGATTAATGTTTCTCAAACATTGATGTTATGCATACTTCTGTGCACACAGCATTCATGCTTTATCTTGAGCACCTTAAGTATAGCTTTCAAAGCCATTCTCTGTCTAAGTCTACACATCTATTTATCACTTTTATCTAGACAATGTTGGTTAAAATATTCCATTTACTATATTGTCATTTTGGACTCAGCATCTTTGCTAAATTTCTCATCACATTAGTTTTATATCTGTTCCATGTATCACCGTATCAGTTCATCAAATATTAGGTTTAAAAAAGGAAAACAAAGTTAATATTTTTCTTCAGTGATTATGCTTCTACTCTGAACAACAACAAGAAAAGGGTTTGTTACACCTATTCTAAGTCCTTAAAATTCTACATTATGCTTAATATATTCATCAAGTAAAAAAGAAACTACTCTTGAATAGTTTTGACCACCAAAAGCTCCCAGATCACCAACAAAAATCACCAACAAAAGAGTATACATGAAGGGAGCCAGGACTCCACATACATATGTAGCAGAGGATAACCTTATCTGACATTAATGGGAGGGGAGGGAGGTTTGCTGCCCAATCCTAGGAGGATACAAGAGTGATGAGGCAGGAGTTTGGGAATGGGTGGAGGAGCACCCTCATAGAGGCAAAAGGGGAGTGGGGAGGAGGAGATGGGATGAAGGTTAGTGGAGGGGTAACAGGGAAAGATGATATCATTTGAAATGTAAACAAATAAAATGATTAATTAAAAGAGAGTAAGAGGGGGATGGGGAGGGGGAATACAAAATTCTATAGCTCCAGAGGCAATAAAACACTTCTACTCTGATGTGGTGCTGAGAGTATTAAATCCAATATTACTACTCATCCTGTCTTAACATCAATTCTTAGGTCTACTTGGTTTGTTGATTGTGTACTAATTTAGAAATTTTAATATTGCATCCTGATTAAAAGAAAAGAAACGAAAAGGAAAAAATCCTGCTTTAATTACTCATAACGGCCTGGCTCTGTGATTCAGCACAAAAGGAGAAATCCAAGAGGCAAATTGTGAATTTAATGAACTAAAGAGATTTTGGAATACATATACATTTGGGTTTCTTTCTCATTCATCTTTTAGGATCATTTCTCCTACTACTTAGTTTTCTTTAACATTAATTGAATCACCTTATAAGCCTAGAATACTACATACCACTTAGAACAGTAATGGTCATCCCAGCTTGAAGAATAGTATATTTTCTACTCCATCATTAATAAATACAGAATGTATACCTAGACTCACCCTTGTTCTTCCATGCTAAGAATATCTTCAAAGTTACTGGATTATCTAATGCTACTTGAGCTATACCTAGTTCACTCCCTTCCTTAGAAACTATATTTTTCCCTATTTTGTATTGTTAAGAATGATGTCAAAATTGGCTAGCTACCTAAACATGGTTCTCAGGTTCTCTCTAAAGCATACTTGCCCTTTCTTTTTCACAAATAAAGTTGTTTTAATTTTATATTGTCAAAACTTTAATAGCCCATTTTTCTTCTCTAAACAGGGCTATTGATTCATATCTTTCTTTTATATATTCTGAGCTAGAACATAACAATATCAGTTGTACTTTTCTGTAGTATCATATCTTATTCAGTCATTAAAAATACTTTCATAAAGAAATAAAGCAAGTTAATATCGCTTCATTCAATTTTTCCATCTTTTATGATCCCCTAATGATTATTTTATTTATAATAACAGTTCATTTATATACTTTCTAATTTTCCAAGCCAATAGGTTTAACTGCATGCTTCAAATATTCTGACATATTCATCAAATATTTTGCATATATCAATATTATACTTACCTATAGCTATTATAATTATTCAAATTCTCCCAATACTTTGAAAATATTTGATTAACAAACTATTTTAGTATAGCATAAACTAATACATGGTGGATGATGTCTCATGACAAGTACATGAGTTAGAAAATCATGAGTTCCATGTATTTCATTTTGACTAGCTTCTGACGTGTTGTGCTGGTGATATAGGACTATAAAATTTTATGTTAAATAAATAAGGGGTAAATCAGCCTTTTACTTTGCAGATACCTCTCTTGGAACTTTTTTGAAAATTTTAATTGGGGCACTAGAAGAATTCAGTATAGCAAGAAAATTGATATCATATGTAGATGTATTTTCATGAAGAATGACACTGCACAGCCATAAAGGATCATACAAATGTTAGTGCTGGAAAGGTAAAACTTAAATAACTTGGAACAATTTGGCAGTTTCTCAGAAAATTAGGAATAGTTCTACCTCAAGGCCCAGCTATACCACTCCTGAGCACATACCCGAAATGATACACCATGACCCAAGAGCACTTGCTCTGCTATGTTAATAGCAGCACTATTCGTAATAGCCAGAAAATGGAAATGTTCTTCAACCAAAGAATGAATGAAGAAAATGTGCTTAATTTATACAATGAAATACTGCTAAGCTATTAAAAACAAGGACAACATGAATTTTGTAGGCATATGGATATAACTAGAGAACATTATCATGAGTGAAGTAACCCAGACCTCCCAAAAATGCCTGCATGGTATATACTCACTTATTAGTGAATATTAGCAATAAAGTACAGGATACAAGCTACATTCTACAGACCACACCCCCCAAAAAAGACATATAAAAAGGAGGGTCTAATAGAAGATGCTTGAATATAACTCAGAAGAAAAAATAAAATAATCATCAGTGGTGAATGGAGGGAGGGAACTGGGTAGTAGAAAAATGGGGAGAGGAATGAGGGGAACAGATATAGGGAGAGCTAGGGACAGAGATCCTGGAGAGTGAAGGGAAACTGGTGACAGGTGGAGAGGAGTTTGTGGAAGCATCTCTAGGATGTGCCAGAGACCTTGGATGGGAAAGGCTCCAGGGAGTCTATGAGCATGAGTCTAGCAGAGAATCCTGGCAGAGAGGAATATGGAACCTTTTAAAGCCCTCTCCTGTTCTCAGGGAGGACTCCCAAGAGGGGGATAAGGACACCAATCCACCCATTAAAACCTTCAACTCAAATTTGTCCTGCCGACAAGAAGTACAGGGAGAAGGATGGAGCAGAATCTGAAGGAATGGCCAACCAATGACTGGCCCAACTTGAGACCTAATCCATGGACAATAACTAATCCCTAACACTATTAATGTTGCTCTGCTTTGCTTGTTGACAGGAGCCTAGCATAACTATCCTCTAGAGAGGCTTCATCCAACAGCTGATCAAATCAGCTGCAGAGACCCACATCCAAACATTGTATAAATCTCAGGGAATCTTGAGTCTGTGGGTGTGGATTGAGGGAATAGAGACTCCACACTAAATCTAACAGTGTCAACTAACCTGGATCTTTGGGGACTCCCCGAGATTGAATGACCAACCAAACAGCATACATGGGCTTGATCTAAGGACCCTGCATATATGTAACAGGTATTCAGCTTGGTCTTCATACGGGTCTGCCAATAATGAGAGAGGAGGCTCTCTCTGACTGTGTGGCATGACCGTGGATCCTGTTCCCCCTAACTGGACTACCAAAGTGGGAGAGGATGTACCTAATCATGAAGTGACTTGATGAGCCATTGCTCATTAGTGTCTAAGGGAGAGTCCTCCCCAATTATCAGAGGGAAGGGGGCAGGAGAAGGGGACCACATGAGGGTGGATTGGGAGGAGTGGGGTGCTGCTATTGGGCTGTAAAGTGAATGAATATATTAATTTTTAAAACAAGAAAAAAATGTGCCTATTAAGCTGTCTTAATTGCCTGAGTAATAAATCGTTATATAAAACAGGCTCTACAAGTAGCTACCCTGATCAGAACAGACTTAATTATAACTCTACAGAACAAAAATAGTTGCATTGTTTTATTTTAAATTGTTCATTTACCATATTACATGTATATAAACACACAAATAAGTATAAACAAAATTTTTACAGCAAAAAAACAACTCTAAGGAAGGAAAAGTTGAGTAACAAAAACATCATATCGAATTTCCCCAATGCTAAACTTAAAACAGAGACTGTTGCCTGTGTATACATGCCCTAGTGAAATCCAGTCATATTTACATATATACTGCTCAAAAAAAATAAATTCAAGATCTAATATTTAATAATTCTCATTGTAAAAGAGTATGGCTTGGGATAATCTATTAAAGTCTCACATCTAAAATCTAGAGTGTCTTCTATCCAGAAGGTACAAGGGAAAACACTGTACTTGAAATATTGACTATTGAAAATATGCTTTATGTTTTATAAGATAGCATTACCTTATTTGCTTTATGTTTGTTTATTGAGTCTTTAAAACATAAAAGAAGGTAAACAAAATATAGTTGCTTGACTGAAATAGCTTACCCCAAAATAAATAAATAAATAAATGCCACATCTCTTATTACAGCTATTTACTGAGAAAAATGATGTTCCAATATAGCAACAAGTTACCATATTATTGATAGATAATAAGACTTAACGCTCAAATGGAATTTGAGATTATCTATAGAGCACATATTCCATCCCATTTAAACTTTATTCCATTTAAAATTGTAACTTTTAAAATTAAAGCAGTAAAGAAAAACATGTTTTGAGAAAATAATTTTGTTCACTAGTTGTGTGTTTGTTTGTTTTTGGTTTAGTATGGTAAAATAACAGGTAGCTTTATCCAATAAATTGTCACATTTGAGACGATTTTAAACCTTTTAAAACATTTTTGCTTTTACTTTTTATGTATTTATGTGTGTGAATGCCATGACACAACTGCGAGGGTGAGGACACAACATGTAGGAGTTGATTCTGTCCTTCCACAATGTTGGTCCAGGCATTTAAATCAAGTCACCACACTTGAGAGAAAGTACCCTTAATCCCTGAGCCATCTTGTTGGCCTAGAAGTTATAAAGTATTATATAATATGATCTCTGAAGATAGCTTCCATAATCAAAATAACTTAAATCAAAAAATAGTGCATTGTTTTCTTTAATATTGTTTCTTTGCTACATTATTTCTGTGTGTATATACATATATATGAACATATATGTTTGTGCACATGAAAAGACAAGTGAATCTGAAGGAACTCTTTATTATTTTTTTGATACCGATTTTTTTATACAATATAATCTGATTATGGTTGCTCCTCCCTCTATACCTCCCATTTTTCCCTCTTGCTGTTTTCTGTTAGAAAACAAGCATCTAAAGGCAAAAAAAAAAAAAAAAAAAAAAAAAAAAAAAAAAAAAAAAAAAAAGAAAGAAACAGAAGGAAAAGAGCTCAGAAAAGGCACAAAGAACAAATATTTACACATTCTAGAGTCCCATAAAAACACATGACGGGAAGACATAATATATATGCAAACACCTGAAGGGTAAAATATAAAATGAAATAACATAAAATAGAAATAAAAAATACAAGAAACACAAAAGGTAAAAATTTAAAAAAATGAATAAAAAGTAAAAGCTCTGACCTGACTTAATGAAAACCTCCAAAGATGCCTTTGATGCTTTTGTGTGTTGATGATCTATCTGCTTTGGAAAATGAATCCTACCCTTAAGAGTAGTCTGTTTCCCCAGGGAGACTTCATTTGAGAAAGCTAAATTATCATTTGCAAGTTGTTATCAATTGGAGATAGCTTCTGGGTGAGTGTCTACTTCTTTTTTCAGCTCTAGAACCTCTGCCTCAGAACCATGCAAGTCATGTGATTGCAGCCTGTTTCTGTGAATTCATATGCATTAGAATCCTCTTCTGTTTAGAAAGCCTTGTGTTTAGAAAGCCTCGTTTACATAATCCTCCATCACCTTTGGCTCTTGTGCTCTCTCTACCTCCTCTTCTCCTGGGTTCCCTGAGTCCCTCCTGAGGGTAGAGATTTGACGGAGAAATCCCATTAGGGGACATACCTGTGACTATGTGCTATGTAGACACCAACTGCACTTTCCTGTTAAATGAGTGGGATAGGTGTTGCCTTTAGCAGTAGGGCCTTGAGTTCAGTTTGTTGAAAAAAAAAAAAAAACCATAAACTTAGCAACAGCAAGATGTATAAAAGCTGAGGATGTTGAACTTTTCTTAGAGTGTTCTCTTTAGAGAACATCTAAACATCTTACATCTGCACCACATTTATTATTTGATTTTCTTGTTTTCTTGATATCATATATATACATATGCATATACATATACACATACATATATATCATATACATGCCCTCTACCAGATGTGTGGTTGATAGAAATTTTGCCATTATAAAGACTGCCTATTTCTCTTGGGAAGAGTGTTCTTTGCCATGTAGAAGGTTTGCAGTTTCATGAGGACCCATTTATTAATGGTTTATCTTAAGACAATGGTTAATGGTATTTAGTTCAGAACACATGTTCCTGTGCCAATGAGTTCAAGGCTCTTTGCCAGAGTGTTCAATGTGTCTGGCTTTATGTTGAGGTCTTTGAACCATTTGGAATTGAAATTGTGCATATTAATAAATGTGTATCTATTTGGACTCTTCTATATACTGAGATCCAGACTGACCAACACTATTAGCTGAGGATGCTGTCTTTTTTCCAATGTGTATTTCTGGCTTCTTTAACAACAACAACAACAAAAACACCAGCTTTCCATAGGTGTGTGTATGTATTTCTGAGTCTTCAATTCAATTCTTTTGATCAGCACATCTGTTTTTTGTGCAAATAGCATACAGTTTTGTATCACTTAACTGTATAGTACAATTTGAGATTAGGCTTTGTGATACTTCCAGGCATTTTTATATTATTCAGGACTGGTCTAGGTATGCTGGGTTTTTGTTTCTTTGTCTGTTTTGTCCATGCACATGTGTGCATACATGTGTGTGTGTGTTTTTCCATATAAAAGTTACAGTTGTCCCTTCAAGGTTATTGAAGAATTATATTTAATTTGCATTGAATCTAGGTTATGCTTTTGGTAGGATGTACATTGTTACTATATTAAAACACTTCTATCATGCCATGAGATGGAAAACGTTCCTTTTCATCTTTTTATGTATTCTGCAATTTCTTTCTTAGTGGATTTTTTAAAAATCATTCAATTCTTGAGAGATTATAATTACCACAAAATATTTTTTTTATTTGTTTCCATGATTTCATTCTAGGTCCATTTGTCATTTGCATATAGGAAGGTTACTGATTTGTTTCTATTATTTTTGTATTCTGGTACTTTGCAGGAAGTCTAACAGGATCGACTAACCTGGATGCTTGGAGCTCTCAGAGACTGAGCCATCAACCAAGGAATATAAAAGGGCTGGGCCTAGGCCTCCCAACACATATGTATCAGATGTGTAGCTTACTCTTCATGTGGGTCCTAAACAAATGGAGTGGTGACTATCCCAAAAACTGTTGCCTGTCCCAGGGATAGGTTCTTCTAGCTGGGATGCTTTATCTGGCTTCAGTGGGAAACTATGCAGTTAGCCCAGTAGAGACTTGGTATGCCAGCGTAGGGGAATAATATAGTGTTTCATTTTTTAAAATTACTCTATTTGTAAATAAAATGAATTCATTTTAGATGAGTGTACTTTAAAGAATATTTTCTTTCTAATTTTAAATGGCCAGTGCTACCTTCAAGCTAAAAATAGTGGACTGTAAACATATATTTAAATTGATCTGCTGCCAAAAGCCAATAAATACCAGTAAATAATATTTTGAAATGTATTAACCTATACAGAGTAATATGACACAAGATACAGTAAAGCAAATAAGGAAACAAACCCGAAATTGCATCAATATGATTTAAAAATACTAGAAAAACCAAAGCTGTGCTGTTAAACATATGGGCCTGAGTGGATGCAGTGAATTTTTTCTCTTTTCATTTTTTTATTGAATATTTTCTGTATTTACATTTCAGATGTTATCTATCCCTTTCCCCATTCCTCCCAAGAAACCCCCTATCCTATCCCCCCTCCTCCCGCTTCTATGAGGGTGTACCCCCACCCACCCATATACTCCAGCCTCCTGCTCTCTCATTTCCCTACACTGGGACATCTATCTGTCATGGGACCAAGGGCCTCCTCTCCCAATGCCCGATAAGACCATTCTCCAATACATATAAGCCATCGGTCTCCCCATGTGTGTTCCCAGGCTGGCTGTTTAGACCCTGGGATCTCTGGTTGATTGGTATTGTCACTCTCCCAATGTGGCCACAAGCCCCTTCAGCTCCTGGGGACCCTGTGATCTGTTCTATGGTTGTCTATGACCTCTGTATATGTCAGACTCTGGCAGAGCCTCTCAGGAGTCAGGTATATCAGGCTTCTGTCAGCATGCACTTCCTGGCATCCACAATAGTGTCTGCCTTTGGTTACTGCACACAGGATGGTTCCCCAGGAAGGGCAGTATTCGGATGGCCCCTCCTTCAGTCTCTGCTCCACACTTTGTCAACATATTTCCTCCTGTGAGTATTTTGTTACTCCCTTATAGCAAACTAAACCAGGAATTGTAGGTACCAGACTCATCCACTGTTGTCAACTCTAGATGTTTATGCAACCACTTTAGAAAAATGTTTGGCATAAAAATAATGCTTATTCTGTGGCAGATCAATCTTATGTCTAAGGTGTACACAAATCCTTATAGTGTTAGCCACAGATCATTCCAATTTTTCTCTGAATAATACAATAAATAAACTGTGCTTATTATATATAATATTACAATTGGATAAAAATAAATAAATATCCTATAGTAGATTAGTCATTTTTTAAAAAGCTTGGTTTTATTATATATGTAAAAGTGTTTCTTTTTCTTGAGTATATGTATGTATGTGGATTCTATGAATACCTTTTTCCCAAAGAGACAAGAATATGCCAGGTCCCTGAAACTGGAGTTACAGATTACTATAAATTGCCATTTGGGTCCAACAAACCAAACCCGTGTTGTCTGCAAGCTCAGCAAATCCTCTTAATTGTTGAACTATACCTTCAGCCATAAATTAATCTTTTAATACTATTGTTATGTCTTAAAACAAGAAAACAAAAGCAAATTAAAAAAATATGATCAGGCAAAAAGTTCTTGTGAATGAATTAGAGACTGTGGGGTCAAGAGGGATCATGGGAGTATTCTTAATTAATGATAGGCTGCTACCAGACTCCCAGACTGTTCAGGAATTCATGTGTACCCTGAGAGAATATCTTCTGTTATCCTAGCTGCTAATGGAAAACGAGTGTGATATTGAAAATAATCAATAATTTGATATTATGAATAGGTTAATTAATTTGATTGGCTTTGAACAATATCTGACTCATGACAAGTGATCAGTATTATAATGAAAATTCAAGAATAGATTATATGATTTGAAAACTATGAATAAAGTCATAAAAACATGCCAAAATGACCTTTAATACATTGTTTGGGTTAATTAGAATAAGGGTATTGCTACCAATTTAGACAGAGAATAAAGCAATGTAAATTTGATAGATAATGCATTCATTGTTGAACCTATTGATTTTTAAATGCCTGAGGGAGGTCTCACTAAGTGTGCTCATTAAGCCAGCAATCAGGGGTTCAGTTGGGAAAGTCCATAATAAAGGTAATATTTTTGAATCATGTCTGTGGAGGATCAGGTGAAGCCATGGATATTCCATTCAGTGAAGAATATGTATAAAAAAAAGTTCATTCAATATAAATAGAACATTGATATAAAAAAGAACACAAAGAAGGTATAATCAGACTTAAAAGTGAAATACACTCTTTCATGAAGAAACAAAAGAAACATATAAAGTTAAGGGAATCAATATTTTCAAATACCATCAACACTTGGCTGACAAGTTAGTGTTATCAAACTCTAGAATAGCAAATGGAACAAGAATATATATGTTTAATTACTTCTGAGTACTACTAGTACAGTTATTATTCTCTGTATTTCAATTAATACTTTATACTAAGAGAACGTTAATAATTTTATCTTATTTGTCAAAGTTCTTTTGATCTCTATCAATTTGGAAATCTCAAACTCACTGCCATATTTTTAGGTTAGTAAAAATGGCTGGATTCCATTCTTGAAAGCCAAATCTTCATTGTCCCTATTTTTGTCATATATAATCAGTGTACCTTTTTTAAGCCTGTAGGATTTAGAATTATAAAGCAACATAAAAAAACATTATATTTTTTTCTTATGGCAAGGTAGTCAGAAAACGATCACCTTATATAAAAGAAATAACCTAAGAGAGCTGTAGAAATGGCACAGTGACTAACAGTATCACTGTTCTTACAGGAGACCAGGGGTCAGTCTCTAGCACTCCTAATGGGCTGCTTACAACCACCTGTAGCACCAGAACCAGGTGAATGACTCCTGAGTCTCTAGCATCCTTGGGAATCTGCATGCATCTTCACAAACAAACACATAATTAAATTAAAAAATAAATATTAAAATTGTGTTTAACGACAAGGAAATGAATAAAAATATAAAAACAGAAAAAGTGATAAAACAGTAACTTCTGTGGTTTCTTATTTGCAGTGCTTCACCATGACCATGGGTGAGATATAGCCTTGTAAAAGTCTAATATGTATGAGTTACACCCACGGTCTTCATGTTGAGAAGTTTCATTTTATTGAAATAATACCAGAAATCAATATATGGATCCTATGACCCGACAGACAAACTTCCTTGTCATGACTTTACCCATGTTTCTTCATGAGAATGAGGCAAGAACAGTTTAGATAAAAATAATTTACATATGTTGAACATGAAAAACATAGTATTTCTGCAAAGCAATTAAGAAAATACATTCTGGAGTTAGACATATGGCTCAAGGGCTAAGAATGCTTGCTGAGCTATCAGAGGATATGTTTAGATCCCAACCTGTACAACAAGACAAGCATCCTACAAACATCTTTAACTTTGAGAAATCAAATGCCTTCTTACAGTCTCTGCACACACAAAGGCACATTTGTGCAAAAGCATGTGTGCATAAACACATGAATATAAATAAAAATACTTTTATTTTATTTTATTTATTTACATTTTAGATTATAATTTAATGGAATAATTCCACTTCCTTTTAGTTTTTTGTCTTTATCTTAAATCCCTCCTATATATTTTTCTTTGTTCCCCCTTTGGAATCATGGCCTCTTTTTATATGTATTGTTTCAGGCATATATATATATACATATATATATATATATGTGTGTGTGTGTGTGTGTGTGTATATTTATATATATGTGTGTGTATACACATATCTGTATCTATATCTGTATATGATGTATATGATGTATGTGTATATGTATGTGTGTATATGTATATGATGTGTGTGTATATGTGTATATGTATATTAATAAAAGATGTATACAACTGTCTAAGTCTCTATAATGTTACTTGTATGCATGATTTCAGTGCTAACCATTAGGTGTTGTATAATCAATCAGTGTGGTCTTTCCTGGGAAGACAAATCCATTCACTCTCAGCATCTTTTAATTGCATGTAGTTCTTTGTATAGGGTTGAGGCCTCTTGGTTTTCTTCTATCCACTTTAACATGTCTATTTTATTTTGTTTGTTAGTTTGTTTTCCATGCTTGACTCATGTTTAAGGAGTCACTCAACACAGTTCTATTTTGCAAAACCATGTGGAAGTATAAAGTGAAGTCTCATGTTACTTTGTATTTTGTTAAGAACTAAATCAGAAAGTTGTGTAAAATATCAAAAATCTTGGAAAAATAATGAAGTTAATGGCATTTTTACCAAGTTATTTTAAAATTCCAATATAGTCTGTAATAGAGTTGAAAGCAGACTGCCATTGTAAATGAATAAAAGAAAGAAAGAGAATATGAAAGATAATTTCAAGACCAAAACCAATAAAAAACATTCCAAGAAAGTTTTAAAGTCCATATGTTGCTGACAGCTCATATATAGATGAGAAACCAATTGCTTAGAAAAATGTGTTACTTTAGAACATAAACTCACAAAACTTCAAGATTGTCATTAGAATTCTAAAAAGGTATCAGTGCAGCTAAATTTAAATTACCACATGTGCAGATGTTTCTGATGTTTGTCCTATGCTGACTATAATTTTAGTTTGTGATATTTCTCCTCTTCACACAAAGCCTATGATGCCAAATAAAGTTTCATAATAGACACAAACTATCAAAATTCAAGCATATAGCTTGGAAACCAAATTCAAGATCCCTGAGAGTTGGGTTCAAGGGGATATAATTACATTTGACTACATGATTTAAATAGAGTCCATATAACAATGCCAAGTGATCTTGCTGTATCTATTACAAAATTTCTGCATATAACATTACATTTGTCTAATTCTTTAGACTACTTTTGAATTCACTATGATTACTACACTATCTACCCCCTTTATCCTTCCCATAGACTTACACCTAAAAACCTACTGCGATAAGTGCTGTGTCAGCCTGTTTTCTCATTTGACACCAATTGCCTTAGCAAGTACCCAGTTTTAAGTTAAGAAATTTGCCAGCTGAAGACAATCAATTTTAATGGAATCTCTCTACGTAAAGCCAGTTCTTAACTCTGCCAAATAAAAATGATGAATTCAGGAATATAAATGTCTCCACTTTAAATAATAAGTCCTTTCTGCTTCCTGCTTCCTAGTACTCAGAGAAAAGACAGTTTATAAGGACTTGATAACTGAGAACATGCCCAGGTAGAACATGGTCATTATAATGTGAATTTCTTTAGGAAAAATTTTTTTCTAAGTCTATAATGTAATTATACTTTTCTCTTCCCTTTCCTCACCTAAACCCTTCTGTGTACCTTTTCTTGCTCTCTTTCAAACCCATGGCCTCTTTTTAAAATTAATTGTTGCGATACATACTTATAACTTTATTTGTATATGTATATATTTCTATAAATATGAGTGTATATTTGCATAATTCTAAATCTGAAATTGTGGGGCCTTTATTTTACTACTAATTAAAGCATTCTGAATCTGATAATTTATAAATCACTCAAGCTCAAAAGATTCAGAAATCCATTTTGTGAAGTAATTTTATTGCTATTTACATAGGGTCAATTATCCTCATATATCACACTAAATTTTTTATTTTTATCATGACAAAGTAATATTTTCAGGAAATTTCATCAAGGAAATATTTGTATAAATATGATCATTAATTAGCCAAAACCTTTGATCTTATAAATGAAATGAAAATGCACATTATACTAGCAATTAAACTAAAAGGATGCTGAGACACAATTGTGTAAAACCTAATGTTGAATTTTATAAGGTCTAGAGTGTATCTTTCCTTCTTATTCCAATGATAGAAAATGCAGAGATGGTCATTAAAGTAATTAAAGAAAATGTAGCTCTAAGTATTTTGGATCTTCAGGTTTTAGTTCTGCATTCATCTATAAACTGGAAGCAATAATAATAATGAAATGATGTAACTGAATGTTATTGGAACCATAAAGTGAACTCACATATGCAAAGTGCTTAAAAAAGTGCCTGGGACGAAGACCTCTGTAGTATTATTAAATTTTATTATTCTTTAAAGTCATCAGAAAATTAAATGACATTCTCATGCTATAATTACTGTCAAAGATCAGCCTGTCTCTCATGATTAACTTTAAAAATACCCCGTTGAAAATGATATGAAAAAGTAACTTGACCTTCTTCTAGTCAAAGAAAGGCATTTTAAAATAATGTTTATGTATCAGTAGTAACTATTATATTGGCGATAAATTTCTAATTCAAATTGAAATGGAAAAAATGTTGTATATAAAATAAATACAGGTATTTCTTTCTGACTCAGCATTAAGTAAATCAAAAGAGTAAATTCTTGACAATAATGTGTGTTGTTACCAAAGAGGTTGATTGTTTTAAGCCACCAGGGTATTCATTTCTTCATTTTGAATCAGAAATATCAGCTGCTTTATAGAAAAACTTAAAGGTTAAAATAAATACACCTGAAGAGCTCCAAACTCCGGAGACCCTTCCTCAAGTCTTGGGACATTGCGGCCACCCAAAAATCACAAGAAACCATACCTGGATGCAATCAGCAGAGGTTTATTAGGGGAAGAGCTGGCAGCCAGCGGTCTGACCAGGTACTCGCGCTGGAGTCAAGGTCTGACCCCCTCGGCCAGTCCTTGGAGGGTTTTAAAGGGAAAAACCACAAACCAGGGGAGTGGGAAGGGGGGTGAGGGGTTGTCAAGGATACAAAACATGAAAACAGTGAAACAATTCAGAGGTACTCACTCTAAATGATTAGGGTCATGTGGAAATCGCCCTGCATTCTTCTCAAAAATGTGGTTTTTACCATGCCATTGTGCCCTATCCTGCCATTTCAGATTACTATCTTTACTTTTTCCAGCTATAGGGCTATAGCCCCACCTAGGTGGTGGCATCTTTATCTGTAGTCAGGAATATCTTCCTGCCTTGAGCCTCTCCCACCCATAGGTGGGAGAGGCTTGAGGAATGTCTGCATTTTTCCTGCTCAGGTACTCTCAAGAAAGTAAGTTTTTCTAAGGCAAGAAATCTACACATATTTCATAAAATGGCCTTTATAATTTTTCACTCTACACACCTTGATTTATAGAGAAAATACATGTTCATAACTGACAAGTTAAGCTTAGCATACTTTTAAGGGTAAGGTTCTGTCATCAAGAGTTTGTATTTAAAATTAATCTCTACATCATTTTAGCTTTTTAAAAATATTTATCTTTTGGGTCTGAGTTACTTCACTCAGGATGGTATTTTCTAGTTCCATCCATTTGCCTGCAAAACTCAGGACCTCATTGTTCTTAATAGCTGAGTAGTATTCCATTGGGTAAATGAACCACATTTTCTGTTTGCATTCTTCTGTTGTGGGACATCTAGGTTGTTTTCAGAATGGAAGAATTGCCTGCATATATATGTGTTCACCACAAGAGTGTTTGGTAGCAACAAAGGCCAGAGAGGGCACTGGATCACCTGAAACTGTGGTTTGAGACCATTGTCAGCTGTTGTGGGTTCTGGGAATTTAACCCAGTTACCTTGTAAAAGCGTTCAGTGTCTTTATACACCAACTCATGTCTCCAGCCCCATATAATGAGTTATTTTTAAATTGACAAATCACTGATCTTCAAAAAAGCTAGATCTTTGTGGGGCTGTTAGCTCGAGCTCAGGCGTGGGTCCTGTTGAGCAGAGTTGTGGAACCTGCTTGTCTGACACGCTTTGCGTGTCCTGCTCAGGGAGGCAGAAGCGCTGGAATTTGACTGAGTTCACTCTGCCTGGGTGTGGAGAGGTCTCAGCTTGAAGTCCCACAGGGTGGAGGTAGAGCTCCTGAGTGGGGGTCTCCGGGCCTAGGCAGCTGACCCGGAGGCTGGTGGTCTCTGTCTTTGGGCTCCCAGATGCCACTGGGTCTGCCGCTCTGCTAGCTTGCTTGAATTGGAGGCCTTCATGGTGGGAACATAGAGACATCTTCTAGCAGGAGATTAAGCCAGTCAAAGGCCTTCTCCACGGTTTCCCACAGAGGGGCCCCAAAGACAGGAAGAAGTCCATGGTTATAAAAGGTTTATTGTCATGGCAGAAAGTGACTAAAGGTTACCTCCATACCTCCAGAGCAGGCCTTTGGTTAAATACTGTTTGTAAGGAGGAGGCTCTGGGAAGGAATGCCTAATTGTCCAGCCCTCTGACCTTCAGGTATCTCATTTATATGGAAATCTCTTGAGGCTGAGGCCTGTAGTCACACCCTTTACCTGTGCTGGGTGTCACAAACCTCTCTTTGGGAGGGGCTGTGGAGAGTTAGAGCTCAGTGAAAGGAACCAGGGGCCCAGGAACAAAGCCGCATCCCTTCCATCCCATTAGGGTCCGGGGTTCGAGGCCTGTGCTTAACCAGGTGTCCAGCTGCCTCTCACTGCCCACTGCCCCACAAATCTTTTTAATAATGAAATCATTATTCATAGTGAGCTTCTAAAAGCTTTGCAAAGAGTTGTAGCCTTATTTCTCATCAATGAAAATTATAGGTACATAATATAAATAAGTCATGTCAATGTCTAATAAGGTCCAGCAACCCCAGGCTTTGTCTTCTATGATATACAACTATTGAATATATATAATGGGCTTGAATACATGCACACATCCTTTGTGATTTATATGGATTTCAAATACTTTTGGCTACTAAATTGTTGACTAAGCAAAAGCAAATACTAGAACAACAAAATATAATTATCTACATCAGAAAATACCCTATGCTCTTGAGTTGATGTTATTTTGTTACTGTCATTCTTGAGAAATTTTGTTTTACTAAGATAGTTTTAAGAGAGTTGATAGGTTTAATCTTCCCTCTAAAATATGAGTGTCAATAACTATTTTATCAGGCAGTGCTTTGATTCTAAACAAGATCAAGATGAAGCTAAAAGTATTTGATATCCAGGAAATCAATAATAATTGATTACCACAACTGCTAATATTAATTTAACAGGTAATTCATGAGGACAGAAATTTTGTTACAAAAGAATTGTTGGAGGATTAAGTACCAACATTCCATTACACAGTTTAACCATTTATCTGATTTCTTTCAGGTTTTCAAAATGTTGAAAAAATGAATAGTATATTAAGAATATTAATCCAGTCACAGCTGCTTTTCATGGGAAGTAATAGAATATTACAATAGAACACTTGTTTTAGCCCACAAGATTACTTCAATTTAATCATCACCACCTAGAGACTAGAAAAACTGAATATTTGCATCCATCTGGTTACAGTAGCATGTTGCTACAAAACTGATTAATAATCATAATTATGAGGACATGACTAGACATATTTACATCTAGGTGCTAGTGGGAATAGAGAAAATAAATATGTATTACATTTAGCTTGTCTTAATTTGAAAAATCTGTTGGCTAGTTTTACAAACTGCATGCAGAGCATTTCTAAATACTCTGATGTAAAAAATAAATTGTGTAGTTTCAGTCTCTGTGGCAGAGGGTACTGAAAAACACTAGAGGGCTTATGAATTTGAATATATATATATATATATATATATATATATATATATATATTCATGAGGATAACTGGCCATCTCTCCCCCAGCAGCTGTCAATTGCTCCTGAGGAAGAAGGGAGATTCCTGAACTTTCTTTACTCTATATTGGGATGAGGTTGGCTTGCTCATATACAGGTGAAATTTTTCTATTTCTCCTTTTTAAAAAAATTTTGTATAATTTTTTTTATACACTTCAGAATTTATCCTCTTTCTAGTCCACCCTCTGACTGTTCTGTGGCTCTAATTTTTAAATAAATACCTTAATAAGGAAAAAACATTTTTAATAATAAAAAATACCACACACCTACCCAGATAATATATTTAGTCTTCGATGACTTTCAACCTCAATGCATGTTCAGGAAAAAATAATAGACCAATGTTTTGTCAGTGTTTCAATCCAAGGAAATGGAAGATAGTTTCCTTTAAAAAGAAGTGAACAACAGAGTAATTGGAGAGAACTTGATTATATACCCCTAACAAAATAAAGAAATGAGAAGATAACACTTTTCAGAAGCCTGTCAATTTCACTGTAAGAAGCAATTTAAAATGTTTTTCATAGCAATTGTTTTTCAATAGAGAATATGTGAAATAAAAATGATAGAATTTATCTTTTACTATGAATCTCAAGTGAATAGGACTTTTTCCCATATCGTTTCTTTCCTCCTCTGAGACACACACATGCACACACAAAATACACACACACACAGCATATACACACACACAACGACATACATATTCAGAAACACACATAGAGAGACACATACACACATACGCAGAAACACACACAAGCACACACATATACATACACAAAGACACACACATATACACAAACACACACATTGACATACATACTCTGAGACACACATATAGAGACACACAAACACACATACACAGAAACACACACACATACATACACAGAGACATACAAACACACACACACACACAAATCATGCTGTATTTTCACATGCAGGCAGATCCTGCCATGAAAGGACTAATCATTTGCAATCCTGAAGTAAATAAGTGAGACTAAACAAGTATCTTTAAGCTCCCACACTTGAGAAGAGACAAATAAACATTGAATTTTATTGACCTAGAGTATGTGGACATCACAATTTGGTCTGCATTAAAAATACTGACTGATTAACCAATTAAGATACAGACAGAATTTGATAGAGTGAATTAAAGATGAAGTGGAAATGGAGAGAAAGGGAAAACACTGAGATCAGAGAGGGTGGAGGAGAGGACATGATTTGTTATATAACATGGCAATTATTACTAGCCAACTATTGAAAAAGTCATCAGTAAAGTCACCCAATAATTAATATACAGACAGTTGTTTGGTAGTCACTTAGAGATAATAATTAGAAACCAAAAATATCTCATTTAATTAGGTTTCTCTTCTGTATATTGAAATATATTATTATTTGACCACCACTACAGATTCTTTAAAGGTTCTTTAAAGAGAAGCACCATCATCACAAAAAACACACTGGGGAAAATGTCAAAATCCTGGAGTAAAATTGACTCACAGGTTAAATGATTTTGTGGTTCACCTTCGCTTGGTTGTTTTAATTATAATCATTACAATTAGTCACTTAAATATATTTGCCTTTTAAGTTTAAGATTAATATATACAGTAAATGTCTGCTAATGGTAAAACAAACTGTACAGTGATCTATAAATATTAAAATTAAATTATATATTATATCTAGCCAAGCATAACTGGATGTTTTCTGTGTTTCAGGTGCTCCTCTAAATGTATGCTGAGTTCAAAGTGATGGGAAAATTTAAAAACATTATCTGGTATGCAGAAAAAACAGCACTAGTATAATAAGATGTCAAGTGATGAGAAACTGGAAAAACATACTTCTCTCTTTCCATCTATCCATCTATGATCATCATCTATCTATCTACCTATTATCTAACTATGTATTCATCTGTCATCTACCTATATGCTCATCTATTTATGTATCATGTATCTATGTACCTATCATCTACCTGTCTGCCTGTCTGTCTATCTATCTATCTATCTATCTATCTATCTATCTATCTATCTATCTGGAGGTGAAATGAACATTATATGACACTCATGTGAATGTCAGAGTGCAACTTACAAGAGTTGCCCAGTAAGTGTTTTATTTTAACAGCATTGAATTTTCAACTCGGCACTTTCCACATTAAAAAAAAATAAAAAAATAAAAAAATAAAAATAAAATAAAATTAAAAAAAAAACAGTACTATGTATACTTCTCAGAGGAATGATGACAAACAAACATAGGAAACAATTACCGATTGGAACTCCCAATCTATGAACACACTTATTGCAAGCTTGGACTCTCAAAAGATTTTATTATGCATTCAATTTATCTCCAAACAAAGCTTCTACAACCAGCATTTGAATCAAGTGTCATATACACCATTTTCCAAACAATGAAATAAGTTCTTTTGCTCCTAACAACTATCAAGTACCCCACATTCATTTGTTGTTGTTTCTTCTTTCTCCTCCTCCTCCTCCTCTTCCTCCTCCTCCTCTCCTCCTCCTCCTCCTCTTCCTCCTCCTCCTCCTCCTCCTCCTCTTCCTTCTTTCCATGAGAATTTATTTATATATTCACATTATATCACAATTGCAGTCCACATCTCCTCCCAGTCTCCCCTCACATGGTTCTTCCTTCCCCTTCATCTCTGAGAGAGATGGGGTCTCTCCCATCCCAGGTACTAGCTGATCCCAAATACATCTCAACTTACTGCAGCACTAGGTACACTCTCTCCCGTTGAGACAGATCAACATAGTCCAGTGAGTGGACAGCATTCACAGGCAGGCTACAGAGTCAGGGTAAGCCCCTGAACTAATTGGAAATTCAGTCTCTTAAAGCACCCATGCATCCAGGTTAATTAACTCTGTTGGTGTTCATGTGGAGTCCCTATTCACTCCTGGTTCCTCAATCCTTCCCCAACTCTTCCACACGACATCCTAGGATATGTATACATTTTGCCCTGTAGGTCTCTGTATCTGTTTCCACAGGCTGCTGAGTGGATCCTCTCAGAGGACAGTTATGCTAGGCACCTGTTTGTGAGCATAGTAGAGTAGCATTGATAGTGTCAGGAATTGGTTCTTGCCAATGAGATAGACCTCAAGTTGGATCAGTTATTGGTTTACCATTACCTCAGTTTCTAGACATCATGGTCCCTGGACAGGAAGCAGAATATCCAGAAACAGGAAATAACCCAGATGTCCATCATCCAAAGAATGAATAAAGATAATGTGGTTCATTTATACAGTAGAATACTACTCAGCTATTAAAAATGAGGACATCATAATTTTTTTTCAGGAAAATGAATGAAACTAGAAAATATCATCCTGAGATACCCAGACCCAAAAGGACAGCATGGTATGTACTCACTTATAGTGGATATTAGTCATAAAGAACAGGATACCCAAGCTACAATCCACAAACCCAAATAAGCTAAATAGCAAGGAGGGCCTAAGGGAGGATTCTTTTTTCTTGATATTAATTTTTTATTGGATATTTTATTTACATTTCAGATGTTATTCCCTTTCCCCATTCCACCCCCACCCAGAAAACCCCTATCACACCCCCGTCCTCCTGATTCTATAAGGATATGTTCCCACTTACCCACCCACTCCCACCTCCCTTTTCTTGAATTCCCCTACACTGGGGCATCCAGCCTTCAAGGGACCAAGGATTTCCTCTCCCACCTATGACCAACAAGGTTATCCTCCCCTACATATACAGCTGGAACCCTGGCTCCCTCCCTATGTGCTCCCAGGCTGGTGGTTTAGACCTTAGGAGCTCTAGTTAGTTGTAATTGTTGCTCCCCCATGGGGCCACAAATCCCTTCAGTTCCTTCAGTCTTTTCTCTAACTCCTAAATTGGGGACCCCATGATCAATTCAATGGTTAGCTGTGAGCATTCAGTTCAGTATATGTCAGGCTCTGGCAGACCTCTAAGGAGACAGGTATATCAGTGTCCTGTCAGCATGCACTTCCTGGCATCCACATCAGCTTTTGCCTTGGGTGACTTCATATGGGATGGATACCCAGGTGGAGCAATCTCTGGATGGCCCCTCCTTCAGTTTCTGTCCCACACTTTGTCTCCATATTTGCTCCTGTGAGTATTTTGTTACTCCTTCTAAGAAGGACTGAAGAGGATTCTTGAATCTCACTCAGAAGGGGAATTGGAGTCAGAGTGATGGAGGGAACTGAGTGGGAAAGCAGATTGGGACTGGGAGCCTCAGGGGACCAAGTGTAGGGAGAGCTGGGGAAAGAGAGCCAGGAGAGTGAAAGGAAATTGGCCAGGATATGGGATAGGAGGTAGGAGGTGGGGGTGTGGTGGGATGGAAAAAGCTCCAGAGAAGGTTTGAAGGAGACGCCAGCTGAGCCTCCTAGCAGTGAGGAATATGGAGCCTGAGGAGGCCATTTCTTATAGCTAGACATGATTCCCAGTAGAGTTATAAGAACACCAACCCAACTATAAAACTTTTGATCCCAAAGTACACCACTTTCTTTCACAGTTTTAATTTAATCTTGGTCCAGAGTATATCTGGGTAACTAAGGTAAGGGGCGGAACCCACCTGGACTAGTTTGAGTGGCTGTGCAACAAGACAAATTGAGTCCTTGACATGAGCTTTTAAAGAAAGTCTCTACTTAACATCTTCTGCTTATACAAAATTGGATATGCATATCAGATATATCATGAGAAACACATGGGCAGTAGGGAAAGATTATATAATTCAAGCATGTCAATCAAAATAGGAAACCACCTTTGCTATCCATCCTATCAACTATCTTCTTCTCTAGGACTTAATGCAAAGAAGGCTCAAACGAAAACTGGAATCCGTAAATGCTTTATCTCAAATGTGACTTGTTTGCTTGCAAGGTATTTTTATCTGAGCTAGGATTGTAGTTTTCTGTAAGGCAGCCAGACTACTTTGTAATCTTTGTGTGTCTTTATTTCAATCCTGTGAATAGAACACAAAGAACTTAGACTTATTGACCAAGTGTCATAAATTGATCATATGTTTCTTTTGTGATGCATAACTATTGAACATCACTGTGCAGTTTCCCCATCAGTAAGCTGAATATATAAACTTGAAAATAAAGAAATGAATTAGCTCATCATTCTTGAAAGATATAAAGAACACTATTGTTAAGGAATCTCAAATCTAAGATAATGGTCAATGTTAGGTATAGAAAGATTTATTGTAGTTAATATAAAAGTCCAGAGAGTGTTAATTTATATAGAATAATACTATAATTTGTTTTCAACAAAAATTAATATTGTCATATAGTAGGAATACTAGCAGCTAAATGTGGATTCTAACATACCTCAAGGAAATTATGAAAAATTTGATCATGCAATTTTTAATTTTTTATATGACAGTAAATACTTAAAGACAAATTTTATTGAATTATGACTTTAGATATTGTTTTTGTATTTAACTGAGTATAAAATCCTCTCATTATTTTAATCAAACAATATTTCAAAATTTGACTTTTGTAAAAAGTTCCATGGCTACATGGACTTTGTTTTTTTCTTTATAGTAACAAGTAGAACTTCTGCCATCAAATATTATATGAATCATCTACTTATTTTTGTTACTAGAAATAAATATTAAGAAACTTCCATGTTTTATATCTGCTAACAATGACTAAAAAAGATATTAGCTTTAAGTGAGGAATTATAAATATTCTGTCTCTCTGTGTCTCTGTCTCTGTCTCTGTCTGTCTCTCTCTCTCTCTCTCTCTCTCTCTCTCTCTCTCTCTCTCTCTCTGTGTGTGTGTGGTATGTGCTTTAGTGTGAGTCAGGTATGTGTGCCACAGCATATTTGTGAGGTTCAGATGATAACATCTGGTGTTTGTCCTCACTTTCTACTTTGATATTGTGCTGGAAATTTTCTATTTTTCTGTCTTCAACACCTCTTCTTCCTCTAGAAATATGAGGATTCCTGATGTGTATTACCTACTTGTAGTTTTATAGTATTCTCAGAATTTGAACTCAGTTCCTCTTGCTTTCACTTTAAATAAATTCACACACAGAGCCATATCTGCAAGTACCTGGTCTCCCTGTTTTTTTTAATAATTCAATAGGTACATGTAAGAGTTTTGAGTTGTAGATGTTTTATGTTTATTTGAAAACTCACTACATAATTATCTCAAATATTTTTTTAAATAACTTTAGGATACTTTTTAAATCTTAAGGAAATTAAATGTTATTGCTGTGACTTCATTAGTGTCTCTCAATCTGTTGGCTACAACCCCTTTGGGGGGGTCACATATCAGATATTTACATTATAATTTATAACAGTAGCAAAATTACAATTATGATATAGCAACAAAGTAATGTTATAGTTGCGGGTTACCACAACATGAAGAACTGTATTAAGGGGTCACAGCATTTGGGAGGGTTGAGAACCATTGTGTTGCACTTTCAAATGATTTTTTTAAAGCCAATATAAGTTAGCTTAATTAATGAAAGTCCATATAAGTAATAACTGTAAGTGATTCCCATATCTAGACACGTTCAAGCACATTTTACTTCCTGTCTGTGAATCCACAGAAGAGTTGAGAGATCAAATCTGGTAACATCTAACTTTCAAAATTGAGTATCAGTGAATGGGAGCACAATTAATCATTACATTTGGCCAATATAAACCTGGGTTCCCTCAATTTTTAAAACAAATGACCCTTGGTCATCCATGCTTTGTAGTTCTATTCAATCCTCTATCTTAGGAATTAAGACATAGTAGCATAAGGAACATTTTCATGCTTTCATGAGTTTTAATGGAGGCTAGCAGTAGAATGAATCCGTTCTTTAAATCAGTGGTTCTCAACCTGTATGCCACAACCCAGTTAGGCGTTGAATATCAGGTATTTACATTACAAGTCTTAACACTTTTTCATTTAAAATTGCATTTTAAAAAAACACTGTGCTTTATCTTTTACTTTTTTTTTAACGTTGCTTTGATAAATATTTGAGAAAACAACTTAAAACAGGATATTTTACTTTGAATCACAACCTCATGCATGTAAGTAGATAGTTGGCTGGTTACCATGCTATGGGCCTGATGCAAAACTACACATCATGGTACAGAACACACAGTAGATCAAAGCAGCCCACCTTAAGGAAGACAGGAAACATAGAGTAGATACAAGACAGAGCCAGTCTAACAAAAATCCCTTCAAAAGCATAATCCCAATGACTTTTTTCTTTCATGTAGTCTGGGTCTCTAAGTTTTTAAGCTCTTTTCAAGGTATAATCATGTTTGAATACTTCAATGTATTAATGAATTCATGTTGCCCAAACCCTCAGGATCTAGTCAGTTCCCGAATGTATCACCTCTAAGTGCTGCTTTAATTGAAGACCAATTACACTTCCTCATATTGGGCTCAATTTTCTATGGTCCCTTCACCTTCCAAAAAATTGTTCAACTTTTTAATTCATCAAATATCTATACATGTTTGAGCTTTAATACCATGCTTGACTCCCTTCACAGTTTTCCTGATGACATGAGACTTTATTTATAAAGTCTGCACCCCAGGTTTACAGCTTTGGTTACCTGTTACACATACTGGAATGAGCTTCACTTAAAAAAATCCTCCATCTGATATCCAAGTACATAGCCCCAATAATATATATTGGTTCACCAAGGTGGAATTTGTTGGTTTCTGTACTTTTGTAAGTCATCAATTGTCAGGAGCCGACTTTAGTAGAAAGCAGCTAGTTCAACTTTGCAGCCATCTGGAACCATATACCCTGATGAAAGACTTGGTTTTCAAAAGCCTGTAACAGCTGAAGCACACTCTGATAAATATATTGTTTATCCCACATAGCTCGTTTTGCTGTTTAGTGACCTCAGCTGTATGGTGCACGTGGCATGAGTTCATGGGCTCCTGGCAGGGTTTATAAGCTGCGCCCAGGAAGGGCTCGTGGGCTCGCCATCTTGACTACCAACTGCTAAGCATCCTGAGTAAACTGCTGTGAGAAGCAACCAATTGTTCCGTGTCTTAATTCCTGCTGGTCAGGGTTGGCGCGGCACAATCAATTCCCAATGTGGGTGAGTACCGTGTGTGTGTGTGTGTGTGTGTGTGTGTGTGTGTGTGTGTGTGTGTGTTGTGTCTCCCTAAGAAAATGTGTCACAAAACAAGATTATGACAGAGAAATAGATAAAACATATAAGAATACGTTGGTTAATTTTATTCACCTTTTCAGCGTTAAGGAAAATAACATTGAAACTAAATGACTTTACTGCTTGGTTGAATTAATCCCTATATTTTCAAACAGCTTAAAGTTTCAAGATGAATGCTCAAACACCAGACTTATTTGAAGAGTATCTTTGTGTATCACATTTTCCCATGAAACAAGAAAGGAAAAATGTGTTTGTGTGCTCCAACAGCCAGATAGTTTGGCATGTTTTATGAACTAATGATTAGCATCTTTAATACATTGCCTCAGAATCTACACTAAAATCAAATAAAAATTTAAAACATGCTTTTGATTTACCCAAAATTCTCTTTAAGTCTATAAATATCTGGAGTTACATAATAGAATGCAATCCTAATCCAACATATTTCTTCCAACAATTACATATTGTATTATGGACATACAAAGTCACAGAACATGAATCATGTATCAAACTTATGTTCATAAAAATTGTCAATTTTCCATTCAAATTTTGAAAGGAAGTGTTTGACCATTCTGTGATTAATTTTTTTTTTTTTTTTTTTGCTCTTCAAATAATAGATCAAAATGGAACAATTATCTTATGGGTGAGATTCAAGGATAGATGTAGTACACTGAGATGAGATTATACAGACACACAGAGGAAAAAATTAATTACAAACGAAGGATGATAAATAAGGAGAAGTCCACTTCACACCATATACACCATGCACGTAAAATCTTTGCTAGCTACTTGTAAAACAAACAAAAATGAGGAACTGGTATTGTTGTGGAGGCTTCTCTTATCCTCAGAAGGCTGTGGCATAGATACCGTCTTATACAACTTTACTCAGTAGTAACACAAAACTCTGAGAAGACTGCCCATTATTGATATTTATCACAATTATTTTAATATATTGCCTCAAGCTTTGCCTCAATGCTTTGGGGATAAGTGTTCTGGTCAAGAGAGAGAGTGGGGCTGTAGGGGCAGGAGACTCGAAGAATAGAGACAAGACAGGGTGTGATCAAGTCTCGTTTATTGAAGGGAATTCTGAGGTATTTATACGCTTTTGTCACGTGCCTTGCAGGTGTTGATATGACGTAAGCCTTACAGGTGTGGATAGCGTGGATAGCACGTTCACCACAATGCCTTGCAGGCGTGGCTACCACGTGCGCCTTGCAGCTGGGGGCAGTAAACAACAACACAAAATATGTGGGATATCAGAGTGCGCTTCAGCTGTTGTAGGCTGTTGAAAACCAAATCTCTTATCAGGGTATATGGTTCCAGATGGCTACAAAGATAATCTAGCCGCTTTCTGCTAAAAGTCGGCTCCCAACAATATATGAGGCCAAATATGTACAGTATTGATGAAAGGTACAATTTGCAAGTAACAACACAAGGCACATAACAATTTACAACCCAGTTTTAAGGTAAATAAGAATATAATCATCAAAGTAATGATATCTACTACTGAAGTTTATAGTAAAACAAAGGTTAGAAGTTTAAACCATAGATAAATAGAGAAGACCAACTTCTTTTTTATATATAAATAAAGCTTTATTGGACTACAGTTGCATCATTCATTTACAGATTACTTGTGTCCATTTCTCATTGTCATCCTAAGGGACCACATGATCTGAAAGGCATGGTGTTGGCAGTCCTTTACAGAGTACCTGTACTAGCCTCGCGAAGCGCTGAAGACATTCAGATAGGTTGGTGAGTTACGTGAAGTTTCATTCAGTGATGAGTGATCTTCCCAGTATGCCTTGCATCTGCTAATATTGTCTGCGTGAGTTAGCCTTGAGGAGACCAACTTCTAATCAACTTTGTTGATTCATATATAACACACTTTAATTTTTTTCCGAAGATATACAGTACCTTCTGTGGACAGAAGGGGACCCTATTAGACAATGATGCATGTGGTCCTGAAACTGGGCTATATTTCAAGCCTGATTATGAAATACTGTTAAAGACCCAGGCTAGAGAAGTCACATTTCCAAAGGAAGAACTCACTCATGTTGTTTTGTTAAATCATCACATTATCAAAAGTCCTGCGAAATATGTGTTTATAGATTTGTGCTTCTTCTAACCTCTCTTAGAGAAACTTCTTATTATACTATTGGTGATCAATACAGACATTCTTATTCAGTGTTCTGAGAATAACTTTCTGGGAGTACTCAGTCATGAATGTGATGTCTATACATTCACTCCCCCAAGGCTCAAGACAGATAGAGGGAGTTATGTGGAAAGTTATTTAGGCATGATATGCCTGTTGAACATATGGTATTGCAGCATCAGTGGTTATTCACAGAAGCCTATATATGACCTCGGTTAAGACTAAGCAAGTTAAAAATTTCAACATGGAGATATGAAGAGCTTCTAAGGTCCAGTCTGTAGCTGAAAAGCTAGTAGCAGTTAATGGAAAGAACCATCAACTGCTACATTTTTTATAGCCCAGTGGCTCACCTAATATCCATATACCTTTGGAAAAACTGCTTAGACTTAGTACATCAAAATAGTTCTCTTGCATTATTGTATTATTATTATATGCATTAATCTGCATTTGAAAATTGATATTTACTTATTCTAATAGAACAAGATAGGTAGGTATCTTTATAGAGATAGAGTTAGCTCTAGGCTTTGACACAGAAAGTTACTAAAGAAAGTGTACTAGATATTTCGTACATGAAACACACACATTAAACATTTTAGAAAACTTGTAATGATACCTTAACCTGAATGCTCATTACATGCATGGACTCAAGAGGATTTGTAAATCAGAGCAGTGAAAGAAACTGAGACAGTTTTAAACCTTACAGCTTTTTTTTTTTTTTTTTTTTGCAACAGTGTAACAGTGTAAGAAGCCGTAGACCATTAACATTGTCATTGATAAAAACTAATCTATTTCTATTATGAGCTCCCCTGATAATAAATTGCAAATTATGAAATTTATTAGCATGAGAGAGTCACACTTTCCCAGAAAAACAAGTAACCCCAATGTAAGTTCAGTATGCCCACTGGTTTAAAATTCATTTAAAAGAGGTTGTAAGGGCTGTGTAGTACACAACCGGACATGCCATGTCTTTCCTAAGAGCCAGTCCATTCCTTTTCCACTTATGTGTCATCATCTCCTGAACATTCGCCCTTATAATGGAGACTTCTCCACTTGTGTAGATCCTCCTCACATGCAGCTGCTCCCTTCCCTCTGCCCCCGCATAAACCTAGAGACTAAAGCAGGCAGAAGTTTGCTCTCTTTTGCTTGCTTTTTCATTACCTGGGAGGTTCCTTCAAGCAGGCTGCTAAGTCCCCACTTTAGCGCCTTAGACTCCCTAGGTCTGAGTTAGGTCCCAGGCATCTGCATTTTTAACACATTCCCAAGTGAAACTTAGGTGGTTATCCCCTATACACACACTTGAAGCATCACTGAATTAAAACCATGTTTACCTTGACTTTACTCCAAATAAAGGGACACAAGTATTTGAAACTGCATCAGCAAGGATGAAGTACTGCTCAAAATTAAGCTTCTGGATTCTATTGGATCCTTTGTTCAAGCTATATAAAGAATTTCTTATTAACCAGCATTTTTAATAGGCTCCAGATTCTGTAGATCAGTGATTGGTTTCCTTAAGCTCCCAGCCCTCCACACTAACAAGCTGACCTGAAATTAAAACTCTTAACTCTATGAAAAGAGTATTTTATATTGTTTAGAAATACCTCTATGAAGCATTATTGCAAGAACTTCAGCTCTCCATCCATAAAATAGACTATTCACATATCTGAGGTGGAGCGTCCTCATATTAATTGTTGCTGTTAACTTTTACCATATTATACTTCCTTTTACTACGTGAACAGAAGATTAGCTTTGTGCACCATCAATTAGAGCTTTGAGGCTAAAAATTAAAGGCCAATAAAGAGAAAACAGGTACTCACATGTCTCTTCTAGTGAATTTATGAAGCAATATGTCACCCATTTCCAGGTAAATGCAAAGCAGAAATGTGTGTTTTGGAGAGTTGCTGCAAGGATAGCAAGAAAAGACAGAAGACCCTGTTCGAATGGGTCACTAAGGGATTCATTAGTCGCCACAGAGTCATAGGAAAGGGACAGAAATAAAACTGCAAAGTCAATTCTGTATAAAAATGAGACAAGGGCAGAATAACCTAACAAATAAAATGAACTCTTCACTCCCAAGCTGAAGGTTTCTATTTGTAAATATAAGTAAAAATACAGTAAGAATTTAAAAGAGACACTTTCCATCAGTGACAACATTAGATTTCTAGGAAATAAAAGTAAGCTACGTTTGAAAATTTAACAAAAGTGAACTATATTCCCATCTCCTAGATGAAATGACATTTTATTCTTATTTGAGTGATGAAAAAGTAGGTATACTTACTTTAAATTTACAAACAATTTTGATTGTCTACTAAAATAATATTGTACCTAAAAATATGTAACATTTTATAACATATTAGAGAGTATAATGAATCTCTTACTTACTGTCCCTTTCTACCAAGCTCACCTAGAGATACAAGTTAGAAGACAGGGGGAATGGTTGAGATTGTGAAAGGGAAACAAACACAGAATTAAGGAAGATTTTTCTTTGAAGTTTTGTATATGCTTCGGTTTCAATGAGAATGAGTACTTGGTCCCCAGTTACTAGAAGAGTGTAGGAAGGATTGGGGGTATGGTCCTTTGGGAGGAGGCATGGTATTAAGGGTGAGTTTTGTGGTTTCCCAGTGTGCTCACTCTCTGCTTCCTGTTGGTAAATCTATATGTGAATTCTCAGCTATTCCTGCAGCCATGGTTTTGTTGTAGGATTATAAACTCTAACCCTTTGCAACCATGTGGACAAATAAAACTTCCTTTTATAAGTTGTCTTAGTCAATCTGTGTCATCATAAAAATAGAAAACTCACTAAGGTATGACCTATAATTCTATAATAACTTGGAATTATGCTACCTAATGTATTTTTTTTCCTCTTTAATGTACTGTATTTGACTAGGAACAGATTCACTTCCTTTGACCTTGAAGTTAATCTCAAAATTCACATCTATTTAAAAACATACCATTTCACCAGTAATTGTAATAGGCAATTTAATCCCACCAAAATATCCATGTAAGCCAATGTTAAATAAATCACCTAAGAACCTAAAAAATACTTTAAAAAAACTTGATAGAAATGGTCACATATATACAAAGCTGTCCAATATCACTAATCACCATGGAAACACCATTGGCTATTGCCTCATACCTGTGGGAACACTAACTATTTTTAAATTAAATATTTTCAAGCATGTGGCATAGACTACAACATGAATATCATTTGTGCGGTTGTAAGCTGATATACCTCTTGTGGAAAATAATCTCTATTTCTCTCTAAAAGCTAAAATTAAAATATTACATGATCTAGCAAACCCAATTATAGCTACATATTCAAAAGAAGTAAACTCAGTGTTTCCAGATGGCTGCACTTCATGTTCACAAAAACAAGATTTAAAATAGCTAAGACATGCAAATAACATAAGCATCCATGGACTAACAAAGAAAATGATGGGAGATGTGATGTGTATTCACGCATGTAGACATGTCTGTACATGTGTATATGCATGAGTGTACATACATATACAAATATTTTTGACCTGCAAAAGAAAGAAAAATTTTCCATTGCATCACATAAATAAACATAGGTATGCAATTATGCTATGTAAGATATACCAGATACATAAAAAATTGCATTATCTCATAATGAAGCCTAAAGATCTTGAGTTCACAAAAACAAAGTATTTGTTAACAGAGATTAAAGTTTTGCTCAAAGAGTTTTCTAGGAATAGTAAATACAATTGAAGTCATATGAGTATTATTTGTACATAAAGTAGGAAAGAGGATATCAATGTAATGCAGAAATAAAAATATGTTATTGAAAGCGTGTTGGCAATTTTACCAGAAAAAAAAGTAAGGCTTTTGACAATTGTCAATATTTAACTATTAATAATCAGAATTTTCAAAATTAAAAAGTACTGCTGCCTAAGCATGCATTTTTAAACTGGACATACATTGTTTGAAATTCAGGGCATCTTGTCATTTCTGGACCTGCTTAACATGTCATGCCCCTATAATAGTGAAAGAGTATATTTGTTTCTTATCCCACAACCCAGAAGTTCAGTGTGTCCCAGAGCCACAGAATACAAGAAAATCAATGTGTTTTTTTTTTTTTATGAGAATTGTAAAGAATGTATTCCAAGCATATGGTTCTTTGAATTAGCCAATCAACAACCCTACAGGAAAGCCTAAAACATAAAAATGTTCAGACTTTAGTATAAGCAATACCCCTGCTGTGCCTCGCTTGTATTTTCTCCTGTCAGTCTGTTGCTTACACTCCCCACTACCTTGTTTCATAGCTTCTTTTTCAGTTCCATGAGCAACTCTGGGCACTCAGAGCTTAAATAATGCATATTTCCTTCTCCTTTATGATTTGTTGTTCTTGTTGTGCTTATTGCCTGACCTACACACTCAGATCCAAGTTGTAGTCAGAACTTTCTTAGAAAATGGTTGTTCTAGCTGTGTCCAAGTTTAGAAAAACTGTAAGTCCAAATTATAAACCAGAACAACTGAGTCACAACAGAGGTGCTTATAAACTATGTTATGTTAATTGTCAAAAGTAAAAGGACTATTGTCTATGAATGGAATGCTCTAAGTTTCTTTTGATTGATGATTTTACATCTTGTATAGAGCCTCTATTTTTCAGACTTAACCAAGAACTACATTTCTTTGGAGGGGTTGTGAGAACAGGTCTCTGGATTCTGCCACCAGCAGTGAAACTGCTGTATTTTTTAACAAGTTCCTGGGTGATACTGAAATTGCTCACTTGGAGAATATATAGAATACCACTGACATAATAGATAATGATATTCAATAGTGTAATAAAATAGAAAGGAATAACTAATACTATAAAAATATGTTTTATCTGTCCTGTTTGCATTCACAGTGGTGTGTGTGTGTGTGTGTGTGTGTGTGTGTGTCTGTGTGTCTGCGTGTCTGTGTGTCTGTGTGTGTGTGATTTAGATCTCTTGACAGTAAGGAAGACAGTCAGTAAGTAAATATGTAATGTCAGGATATATAGTTTACTGTGACTGCTATATAACCTATAAAATGAAAACTAAGTACAGGCTACTAAGATTTCAATGAAGTGGAGGAGACCAATGCAAACAACAATTCCCAGGAAGCATATTTGTCTATGAAGACTAATGGATTGGATAAATATAGTGGTGCAGAAATGGTGGCTTGTGGCAGGTCCAGAGACTAAAGCCAATTCTCTGATATCCCTTCCACTCTATTTTAAATGTGTTGCAATTTATAGCTTTCTTTTGTAGAATTGTAAAACTTCATAAAACTCTTCCCACATTGAAACATCAGTTGGGCTAAACTAAATCTGTGTTTCCAGGCCGTCATGACTCAAAGATACAGCATTCCGAACTTACCTAGTAAATAAATTGATAGGCAGTTATTTTGAAAGTAAACAAATTATGCAGACAAAATAAACCTTTCATTGGTGGTAATGCTATACATACTTGTGCAGAATTATGCTTTTAAGAGTGTATAAGGACCACAGAGTTTGCATGGGACTGGCCAAGGCCTTCTGCATACACATTACAGTCATGTAGCTTGGTCTTCTTTTGGGAGTCCCAATAGTGCTATTTCTGACACTTACGCCAGCTTTTGGCACTCATTTCCTTATACTGGCTTGCCTTCTGCCTAGTCTTACTGCACCTTCATCTGCCATGTTTTGTTGAAATTCATGGGAGGCCTGCCCTATTTTGAATAGAAACAGAGGAGGAGCAGATGTGGGGGTTTGGCCAGAGGTAAGGCAGGAAGGAAAGGCAGGCAAGACACTTCTGTCAGGATGTAAACATTTTCTTATTTTTTTAATTATTATTTTATTTTTTTCTTTTTTGGGAGGCATGTTTTTTCAAGACTGAATTTCTCTGTGTAACCTTGGCTGTCCTGGAACTCAAACACAAAGATCAAACTGCCTGTGGTCTAGGACTATAAGTTTGTGCCACCACTGCCTGGCTAGATGTAAAAGTTAATAATTTTTTTTAAAGAGTTTAAAAAGAAGGAATAACATTTAACTCTATTTAGGACATAATATAATTAAATACTACAAAAAAATAATCTATAGTTGATGTGGTGGTTTTAATCCCGGGGACTAAAGCACCAACCAAAGAGTACACATGGAGGGACTTATGGCTCCAGTCACATATGTAACAGAGGATGGCCTTGTCAGGCATCAATGGAAGAGAGGAACTTGGTTCTACAAAGGCTTGATGCCCCAGTGTAGGGGAATGCCAGGATGGGGAGGCAGGAGGAGTGGGTGGGTGGGGGAACATCCTCATAGAAGCAGAGGGAGGGGATGAAATAGGGGGTTGGGGGAAATCCAGGAAAGGGGATAACACTTGAAATATACATAAAGAAAATATCCAATAAAAATAAGCATGGCCCAGGGAGTGGAACTATTAGGAGGTATGTACTTGTTAGAATAAGTATGGCCTTGTTGGAGGAAATGTATTACTTTCCTAGTTGCCCATTAGACAATCTTCTGGGATCTTAAGATAAAGATGTAGAACTCTCAGCTCCTCCCAGGCCATGCCTGCCTGGACTCTGCCATGTTCCTGCCTTGATCATAATGGATTGAACTTCTGAACCTGTAAACTAGCCCTGATTAAATGTCATCACTTTCAAGAGTTACCTTGGTCATAGAGTCTCTTCTCAGTAATCGAAACCCTAAGTAAGACAGAAATTTTGTACCAGGGACTGGGGTATTGCTGTGATAGGCCTGACCATGTTTTTGTTTGGAGGAATGTAGCTTTGAGGACTTTGAATTTGTAAAGCATTAAAATGCTTTAAGTGGAACTTAATGGGCCACCCTAGTAGGGATATAGAAGACGGGGGTACTGAGGATGATTTGAACTCTGGATATCATTCTTGTGATGTTTTGATGCTTTTTGACCTTGTGCAGTCTGCCTGAGGCTAAGATAAAAAGATTTAGATTAATTGCTTTGACAAAGGAAGTCTCAAACAGCCTGGTATAAATTCTGTTGTTTGGCTACTAAACTTCACGCTTATGAAGAAAATTTACAAAAAGCAGCAAGCATAGAAACAATAAAAAATGTATTATTAAAGAAATAAATATAATTCAAATAATAAAAGGATACCAGGAATTGAAGTGGAGCTGAATCCTGTGTTCAAGGAGATAAACAGATTAATTTACTGCTGATCAAAAGACAAGATTCCACCCAGATAAATTTATCATTTATGCTTTTTCAGTTGAAAAAGAAACAGGTGTGTCCTGATAGATGTTACTACCTTTTTATTGTTTTCATTTGGACTTTTAACCTGAAATGAACTACAATCCAGAAATGGAGGACATAGGCTTTTGATCCAGACATAGAGGAATAGTGTCCATAAAAAGCTTAGGTCCAGGCATGATGGACCATACCTTTAATCCCAGGACACAGAGGCAAGTAGATCTCTGAATTCAAGGCCAGCCTTGTACAGAGCATGCCCAGGTAAAGAAAAGCTTAAATCTAGACATGGTGGCAAACACTTTTAATCCCAGTATTCAGGAGACAGAGTCATGCAGATCTCTGAGTGCAAAGTCGATCTACAGAGTATGTTCCAGGACAGTCAAGCTTAGGCAGTGAAGGCAGTGAAGAAAACAGAAAGCCGATGATAATGTGATGATAATGTAAAAGAACAAGGGGGCCATGTTGCAACTCCAGCAATTCGGCAGCTTGAGTCATGTAGCTTTAGAGTTAATATAGAAGGGGCTACTGGGAAAAATTGATACTGGTTATCTGAAGCTAAGAAATCAGTGGTGATTAACAAGTTATCAGCATCTGCTTTCTGATAGCACAAAGAAGCCATGTTCCAGAGATAGCCAAGGTTGCTCCTTGCAGTACTTGGTTATGTGTAAGATTCACTCAGGCAGTACTTGTTTTGAAGGCATGAAGTGGTCATGAAGGTTAGCTGAGGCTTGGAACTGTGACATCAACTCAGTTGCAGTTGATGTCCCAAGACTGAAGGGGTCATGCAAAGAAGTTGAGACTTGGCACCCTGAAGGGAGCTTATGAGTATCTATTATTGAAGCCTAGTTGCAGCAGAAGGTCCAAGTGTGTTAGAAATGCCAGTACCATAGGATGATAACCAAGAACAGCAGTAGTGAAGCAAAGTCAATCAGAGTCTAGAGTGCTACAGAGGGCAAAGCTAGAGAAATGAACCAAGTCCTTTGGAGAAGCCCAGAAAATCATGTGTGGATCCCAGACATTGGAGCACAAAGCTGTGAAGTTGAAGTTCTCTTGGATACCCCAAGATCTTAGAGATACCAGAGACATGAGATATATCCCGAGGAAAGCTGCTAAAAGCTAGTGGAACCACCCAAAGAGAAAGAATTGTGTTGCAGTCAACAAACACAAAAGGGTTTAGAGATCTGAAGAGTGCTTTGACATCAGACATGAAGATGATGAGTTTGGAGTTTGCCCAGCTGGCTTTTGTTGTTCTTTTAGTACAGTATTTACTCACTATAACCTTTTGGAATGGTAATGTATACCTTGTGATGTTGGAGGTATGTGATCTGCATTTTTTGATTTTGATTTTATGAGTAATTGCAGTTATGTGATTGGATGAATCTCAGAAAAGACTGAATTTTGGACTTTTAACATTGTTGAGGCTGTTATAGATTATAAGACTTTTGAGATTGTACTAAATGTATTTTGTATCATGCTATAGCTAGGTATAGTTCCCATACATTCATGTGTTTGAACAAGCCTATGGGTGGAGAGAGTGGAACATGATGGTTTGAATATGCTGAGCCCAGGGACTGACACTATTTGGAAGCTTGGCCTTTTTTGAGTACCTGTGATTTTGTTAGAGGAAGCGTATCACTTTGGGGTGGGCCTTGAGACCCTCCTCCTAGAGCCCATGAGACATCTGGTGGCCTACAGATTACAATGTAAAACTTTCAGCTCCTCCTTCACCATGCCTGCTTGGATGCTGCCATGCTCCTGCCTTGGTAATAATGTACTGAACCTCTGAACCTCTAAGCTAGCTCTAATTAAATGTCCTTTATAACAGTTGCCTTGGCTCTTCAGAGCTGTGAAAACTCAAACTAAGACAGTTAATACTTAGAAATTGAAATTTCAGTGGTACTTAAAATTCTCAAATTTGTCTTCTTACTGTATTTAAGTACATGCTGAGAAACCCTGCTGACTGAAAACCTCCTTCACAAAACAGAAGCTTATCACTCTGAGTTTTGCTTAAACTCAGAGTTTAAGTTCTGCTCAAGAGCAACTTCTTTTACTTCTTTTCACCTTGATTAGTTTGATCGGTATTTCATCTCTTAGATTTTATTCTTGGTCTCCTGAAAAGATGTAAACTTTACAAGTACTATAAAGAGACTTTTCCAGTATATTTTACTAAAGCAAAGGAAGGTTGTACTTAGAGCCACACTGATCTGCTGCCTTGGAAATTAAGATCATGTTAATATAGCAAACACCTAAAACAGAGAGTCTTCTCGTAAGGCTATTGTTTATAAGGCCAGGTTATGTATTGTGCTTTATGATACAAAATTCAAAGAATATTTATATACCAAAATAATAATACTTCTCACAACTCCAACTTTTATGACCTTTACAGAACTTGCAGATCAGTTGCTTCCAGGTGTGTAATCTCTCTGCTCTGAAACTACCTTTTCAATAGTGTTGTAATGCCCATAAACGCCTGAGGCAGGTACTTACATATAAAATTCCGAGATGAAAGTTGGATGACCAAGGCAATGTTGAATTCACATTTTTACTCTGAATTGGGAGACTGATTGGGAGCCATGGTGTAATATACATTTATCACATAATGGGCTGAAGAGCTAAGTACAATTATGACTCCTTTGCCCTGCTCCCAGGTACTGGATAAATTCCTTCTGTTAGATACTAGAAGAAACAATCACAATCAAGGTTTTAAAGTCAGTCCCACTACAGTGGATATTATTTTTCTGACATATTTAAAATATACTTTACTCTGTAAGATTAGCAATTGCTACAGGAGGGAATATTATAAATCTTTGAGTACTTAACTAAAGCAGTACCTGTGTCTGTTATTTTCAAACCGAGAGCCAAAGAACACTCAGGAAAAAAGGAAATATTCAATGATATCCCATGAAAAATCATGACATTACATTTTCTGAGTCATGGATAATTTTCATTTTATGTATTATAAATATAAAATTTATGATTTACACCTATGTAAGACACATTGAGGATTATCCATTGTAAGATATACATGTGGAGGAAAAAGAACAAGATTAAAAGGATGAAATTTACAAAAAGGAGAGGACATAAATTCTTAAAATACTCCAGTTTTAAAGGGCCTTGCAATAGAATAAAAAATATGTCCACAGAGAAGCAAGAAGCCAATGAATATTCTAATGCATGATCCAGGGATATGAAACCGTTTTAGCAGTACCCATGTCCAGATACTGGGAGTAACTGAATCCATGCTTTAGGGAAAACTAGAGAGAGCATTTATTAAATATAGCAACCTGGTTATAAGCAAGTCTAAAAGGGTATTAGCATTTAGTGAGCATTTTCTGTCCTGCTTTGGATGATAAATGCCTCAAGAGCAAAATCTCTGTAGTTCTCATAAAACCTTATGAACTAGGAAACTGAATAACAGTTATGTATTACTATTCAAATTTCATTTTCAGGAGAGCATAAAAAGCTTACCCCAAGTCAACAGACCAGACAGGTAAAGGCTGGGCAGGAGATGCAGGATAGACTGAGATGTCTTTAGTGGAGGTAGGGGCAGGCAGGAGAGGAAGAAGGGGTGATAGGAAGAGGCCTAGTGGTCAGAGAGAATATGTCTCATTCAAGCATTGTAAAGGTCTTCACCTGAAGTCAGGGAAGAAACTATAAAACATGAATTCTTGTCTGATATTAAAAAAAATCCTGATAACTTGTCTGGTAATTTTGTATAGTTACAACTGAATGTTGCTAAAAATAGTAAAAAAAAAAAATGGTAATCATATCAGATCTATGTTCTAATCATTTTGGTCTTAAAATGTAGAAGCATCTGGAGAGGTTAAAGGCCCAAAAAAATATAAGTAAAAACTGTTTTATGAGGTTAACTGAGTGGTTCAGTTGAGAAGATTATAGAATAAGTAGGGTTAGTGCACAGGATCAAATTGGTGATGTAGTCAATTAAAAAAATAAAAACACTGAATAGTGTATTACTTTTAGAAAATGAGGCATCATTTGACATCAGGTCTGATTATAACAGATTTGGCATGTATACCTGATTATATGAAGATATTTTACTGAATTAGAGAGTATTGTATTGGAAAAGTGAGATTATATTATCAGTATTGGGTAGAATAGTTCTTATAGCATTATTTAAATGCATTAAGTACATTAAATACATCACTTTAATACATCAGTAGAAGTGTGGAGGAGGCTGTTGACCTCAGAATGCATAGCAAAAGAAACATCTTGGCTGAAGATACAAATAAATCAATCTGCACACAGATTATCAGTGATCACTTGTAGGTTTTATGATCTGAGAAAAATGCGTCTAAATAGTAAATCGATTTATTTATTGAAGTATCACAGTCTCCTTTTTAAAACTGCCATTTACAGCAAGTAAACCTAAGCTTTTGGGTTTTGTCATACCTCAGTATTTTTGCTATCAGAATAAACTTTATGATAATGTGATATAATATATTTTCTTAACTTGATTAAAATCCCAAAGGTTATTGTACTGGCTGGTTTTGTGTATCAACTTGACACAAGCTGGAGATATCAAGGAGAAAGAAGCTTCAGTTGAGGAAATGCCTCCATGAGATCCAGCTGTAAGGCATTCTCTCAATTAGTGATCAAGGTGGGAGGGCCCACTGTGGGTGGTGCCATCCCTGGGCTGGTAGTATTGGGTTCTATAAGAAAGCAGAATGAGCAAGCCAGAAAAAGTAAGCCAGTAAGTAACATCACTCCATGGCCTCTGCATCAGCTCCTGCTTTTTAACCAGCTTGAGTTTCTGTCCCAACTTTCTTTGGTGATGAACAGCAATATGGAAGTGTAATCTGAATAAACCTTTTCCTCCCCAACTTGCTTCTTGGTCATAGTGTTTGCACTGTAATAGAAACTCTAACTAAGACAGTTATATTTTCAAGATTTACCCTATTAAAATCATTTATTTCTGTTTAGCTAATTTATGTGAGGTTCTCACAAATTTATATCTTTGTTTTCCACCTGTTTATTCTGTCTTGCCTACATTGCAAAACTGAAATTTAATTCCATTTTATATTAGTAAGCCTCCTGGCTCTTGAAAAATTAACATGAAAATGTCAAGCTGATACATTTTAATTCTGAAAAAAAGAACACACCAATTTTAACAAGTATGTCCACCTAAGTGTTTTTTAAAGACTTGTAGAGAAATAAGCATTCATTTGTTATAAAGCTGTGAAGTTAAGATCTAAAGACTAATGATTCCAAATATGAAATAAGAACCTGTGAAATACTAGACTAATAATGTCACTTACAAGATGGTAAGAACACAAAAGAGGGATTCAAAATTATACAGCCATAAGAAAGGAGCATAAGAAAAGCCATAAGAAAATGTAATCTGAGATGTAACAGAGTGAGACTCAGGTTGAAGAATTGAACAAAGTCTGTTCACCTCTCCACAGCAACCAATGCAATCGATATTCCGTAAACTAGTGCATTGAATTTATCAGGTCCTCACTAATGCATAGCATGAGCTTGGAGAGACTTACAAAGACTTTGGAAAATAGACTAAATCAATAGCAATTAGGAAAAGACAAACAGAATGACTATTTGTCAGCATTGGAATGAGAAGTGGTGGAAGGCAATGTAGCAGCTGCAGTTCAGAAAACAAGGACAAGAAAATATCGTTTTAAATTGATTAATATTGGATGTGTTCCTAGTTTGTAATAAATCTGTAAATTGAAATATAATAAAACATAAAATCACTATGAACTCAAACTTGAGGGGTCAGTGAAGCTAACAATCTCACAGATCAATGTGTGGGAAGGTTTGGGGTGTGTATGTGTGTGTGTGTGTGTGTATGTGTGTATGTGTATGTGTGTATGCATATGTGTGTGAGGCAGACAGAGAGTGACAGAGACAGAGAGAGTGAGGCAGGCAGACTTTTAGGGAGTCCAAACTAGCCTTTCTTGCTCTATGCTCCAAAGATAAGAGTGGCAGACAGGTAAAGGCCAGGGTTACCTCTCTCAGGAGCAGAAAGAAGATGCACAGTTTGGACAAATCATTCTGTGAACAAAATGAACTGAAGCATCCTGGAAATTCAGGGTAGCAGGGCTTTGATATTACATGCCACTAGGGACCAGAGTAGCCCAGAGGTTTGTAAATGTCACTTTTGTTTCCTCTGATGAAGTGATGAGATGACACTGATATCCAAACTGTATATCAGCTTGGGCTGAGCCCAGAGGGTTCCTTTCTCTGTTCCAACTATCCCTGGACCTATGTCTGGAATCCTCTATGTTCCAAACAATCTAATCTTCAAAGATGACTGTTTCAGTCTGGCTTCTCTAGGCTTCTGACTAAATTGTCCTGCTTGGCTGCATGCTAACATTGTCTATATGTTCTAATCTTCTGGCTTCTTCTCATTCTCTGGCTTTAACTGCTTTTGCTCCATGAAGAGCAATGTCTGAATGGATTTAACTGAACTGCACTTACCTGATGAACTGACTGAATGTCTCTCCCTGTGCGTTTGTAAGTCCTCCCTTTCCTGTCCTCATGTAAGTTGGGCATATCCTATCTCTGACTCATTCTGTCAAATCTTTCTGATTCATCACTTTGTCTGCTGCTTCATTCTACAAAATAACCTTACCTTCCTTGTTAAGGATTAAAAGTATGTACTAAAGGTGTGTTTGTAGTCCAGCTTGATAGTACTGTAATCCAGGAAGTGTCTGCATTCTGGCCAGTATAAAGACTTAGGTCTTTGTATGTGATCGCTTGCCAGATCACCTATGTTTTTGGACTAAAATTCCTCTATGGAAGTTGGCATTAGTGATGGAACTGTGCATACAACAACACAGTACATTCTGTAAATGTGTTTCCCAATGCACCAATTGTGAGCTGGCATCTTTGTCAATACATCCATTAATACACTAAAAGAGTATAGTATCATCATTTGTTTTATTAGGAGTTCTGGGTGAAAAAAGATACTCAGTAATGGAACTCACAGTAGAGCTAAAATGGAGTTGGAATAAGTGTGTGGTGAATCCAAGCTCCCACCTTTTCCTCCCTGCATGACAATTGATACCTTTATTGCTTTCAATAATCTACTTGGGGTAACTAGATCATTGAAATTAGAAATTAGAAAACAGATAAATCAAGACTTTTTACAGTGTAAGAAAAAAATCTCCTCATTTACATTTACTAGTTGTGATATGTAAAGATATTGTTTATTGAACCATGGAGATTATTTCACTGATTCCCAGTGAGAATTTGATGGAGTCCTTTCATTTGGGGCTGAGGGAGACAGGCTGTGCCAAATGTTTGTCATTTGGGAGCATTATAAGATATATCTGAACCTACCCCTCACAAGAACTCATACATTTACAAAAATTTCTTGATGGTAGACTTATAAACAAATCATCCTTTCCTCTACTATCTTTTCATTATTTAAACAGTTCTAAGATTTAAATGTGTTCTTTCACTGCCCCAACTCCTTCCACATCTTCTCCCACTCCAAATACTCACAGTTCCTTAAGTTCTAAAGAACACATTCTTAAGTTCCTACTCAGAAAAATAAATAAAAACATAACACAATCAAAATCCCTCCTAAAGCCAAGGAAACAAAATAAAACAACACCATCCAACCAAAATCCCCATCAAACCATATCAAATAAAAGCTCATAAAAATAAATAAACTGTGGAGTCCATTTATATAGGGTATTAAGTCCATTTATGTAGGGTCTTCATTCTAAATTAGTTTATAATAAAAGCAAGAATTTGCCGTAACTCTCACCCCAAATCCTTAATATCGTTTTAAAATTATTGTTTAAATTTTCAGAAAAAAAAAATCTAAAACAAATGAAAGAGAATAGTTATTGGTTAATTACTTTGACTTGAGTTCTATATTAAATCCTATAAATTTAATGGTTGAGTAGTTTATTTGTAAACATATTTATCATTTCTGGTGGGCACGCCTTCACTAACTGAATACTGAAAACATATCCTATTATGTTTGTATTTAGGAAACAGGTGATATATGTCAGAGTCACTGTCCTCCCTGTCTCCGGAGTCCTTGCTGTACTAAAGTGCACATATTAATGCTAACAGCAGAGTGAGATCACCCCTGGTTTACAACATAGACAGGTTAATGGGTCTTCAGACTTCATTTAGCACTGTGCTTCCAGATCATCATAACTTTTAGTCTTTCTTCCATGCTGACAGTTTAATGTTTAAATAAGTAAGGTGTTAACTTACTTTTACCTTCTAAACCTGGGACCTGCCTCTTAGAGCTATAAAGTTGACATTTTGACATGGTGTGTGTGTGTGTGTGTGTGTGTGTGTGTGTGTGTGTGTGTGTGAGATATATCTGGTGTAATGTCTAAAACAGCTGTGCTTATGTACATTAAAGGCCTTTCAAAGCATTAGTGTGTATGTGTGTGTGTGTAATACATCTGTAATCCCATTTGTGGAGAAAAGAAAATAAACAGATTTTCTTCTTATTCTTTTGTCTTTGCATCCCTATCTTTCTCTCTCTTTTTTCCCTTTTTCGGCTTTCTTTTCTATCATTCTGGTTTCCCCCTTTTTTTCCCTAGTCTCGTAGTCATCTGCTGTACTTCAGCATAAGTTTAGCTGGTGTTTAAACAGTAGTTTCAACCTGCATCTGCTTTTATTTTTTTTTCCTGTGAGACTTCATCCACATATATCAGAAGTGAAAAGTCATATATTTTATGCTTAACCAACTGGAGGTCAAAGAACTAAATCAAGGCGCTCATGAAAGTAAAATGTTGTGCTTCCCAATTGCCATCACGTTGGGAACCTCTCACCTCCAGTTACTAAAGTGACCTTCAGGTCTAAACTGACCACTTTCCAGCAAAATTTATTGCAATTGTCATACTGTAATGCAGAGTAAAAAATGGCATGAGTAAAATATCTGAAGACAGTAAAATGATTTATCCTAGCATCAAACACTCTTATATTCAATTTTCTGCTTTGTTCACTTCCTTTACTCTTTTAATCTTGACTCTACCAGTGGTTCATTTATAAAATTTAACTACTGCTTAAATGTGAAGACATTTAAGAGTTCTTAACATAGGGTCGCATGCCTAAAGATCTAAGTATGTCTCATGGAATAATGTTATAAGTGACTTATTAATATTTCAATTTTTATTAATATAAGAGTAAAATGATGCTTTTAATTCTCAGAGTAAATTATCAGTGCTTCACAAAGCTTATGAATGACCATGTTTTTGCATTCTACTGGGACAATAAAGTTGATAATCAAATCTGCTATTGTTAGCAATTAAGTTCTTTCTGTGTGGTTTGCTGTTTCCATCTCTGAAAAACCTGGGACCTCAGGAGAAATCCAGTAACTGTTTAATTACAGAAGAACAGTCAAAGGTCAAGATTGGACTGTCATTCAAATATGCCACTTCAATGAACTAAAGTCTCAGTAGGAACCTGAAAGTTTGCAACTTTTGTCTACTGTTTTTAATTGCAGAGAAGAAGAGTGAAGTCCACAGATATAAAACTATGGACTACGATCAAATGATTCTTCTGATTTCCTGATCAGTCTACTTCTCTACTTCTTATTCCCAGACCATCCTATGATTGGCTCATTTATTTAAGGAAAAGAAGCCACAGGATGAGTGGGCATTGCTGGAGACCTTATGACTCACAAGGACATCTTGCATAGAAAACCAAATGCTATGTTTAGAAACATATTGCAAAATTTTTATTTGTTTTAATTTATTAGTTGTTTCCTATAAAAATTTATGTTGTGAAGTCCACAACAAAATAGAGAAAACAAAAGGCAAATAGTTAGTCTAGAGTACTACAAGCAGAAATAATCTGTTTTGGCACCCATTTTTCAAAATTATACTTTCTATAAGTGGAACGAAAAATATGCTCACTGCATTAAAATATAAATGTAGATAAATATATGGAGCAAGGTTTTTTGGGAGGGGTTGTTTTGTTTGAAACCAGGTTTCTCTGTGTGCCCAGGCTGTCCTGAAAATGTTTTGGTTGTCTCTTGAACGGGCTGGCCTGGAACTCAGGGATCTGCCTGCCTCTGCCTCCTGAGAGCATAGACTAAATGAGTGCCTATGCCTACCTATAAGAAATCAGTTTCAAAGTCCCTCTTTGCCTTTCAAAAGTTTTGATATATTTGGTTGTCCATTTTTTATAATTTTATATCCGAATAGAATATCTGGTATATATTTCAGCTACCAGAATGATTAAAAATAATTCACCAATTGAAGGAAAGATTAAAACGCAAAAAATCTGTGAAGTGCCAATACAAAAACAAAAAAAAAAATATGATTTAATCCAAATTTATCTGTAATTTTATTAAATGTGAATACCAACTCTTTATTAATCAATAAAAGGGCTATTAGTCTATTAAAACTAAATTCACCTATATGGTGCTTTAAGATATCACATCTAAACCTAAAAGGCAGAGAAAACTTGAGCATTATTTACAGATAATACACAAATGGCTAAAGATGTATAGAGAACAAACTGTTATAATGAAAAGAATGTTAAGACAATAACTATTAAAGATAGATGTGGGCATATAGCCAAAGGTAAATGTTCAAATGTTTAAAAATATCTGTGATATTTCAATTTGAATGCAAGCAATAACATTCCCTTTAGGGCAGTGGTTTTCAACATTCCTAATGCTGTGACCCTTTAACCATGAAATTATTTTTGTTGCTATTTCATAACTGTAATTCTGCTACTTTTATTCACTGTAAGATTCATATCTGAAATACTGGATATCTGATGTGTGTCTGTGAAAGTGTCCTTTGACCCCCCCCCCAAATGTTATGACCCACATGTTGAGAAGACTGTTCTAGGGTCAAACAAACAAAACACAAATATTCAGGAATATGAACCCAAACACATAAATCTAACATATAAATCTCTTAATCAGAGTTGCCAGAAGTGCAGAAACTTGAGCAAAGGTATACAGTGCTGAATTAGATTGATTAAAATAAGACCTAGTTAATGCTGATACAACTGTATGATTTAATGCATGCAGCTGTCCTGCTATACTCATAAGATGCTGTTTGCTTGTAGGCACCCACTGCCTCTGGGACTTATACTTGCTCCTTCTGCTCCCTTCTCTGACTGAGCTTTGGGGAAGTATATGCTTTATATATCCCACCTGGTGCTGATCATGTCTGTGGTGTCCTATTCTCTGTGCCTTGGCCAACTTGGATCTCAGTATTGAAATGTTAAATTCAATTGAACTTCTTAGCTTTTTGGGAATAGTAAAGAGCCATGGTGATTTGTATAACATTTTTCTCCATTGGACAGAAAAGCAGACATTTTAGTAAGGAAACACCATGTTGATTCAGACATGGCTGCTACCAGATCACTTTTCACATTCTATTTCTGCTTGTTGCAATTTAACAGAATTCTGTAAGTTTCAGTAGTTTATCTGTGAAATAGAAAACAAGTAATCCTATATGTCCTCTGGATTTAATGAGATGCTAGCTTTGAGCACCTGTTTTAACACAGTGCCACTACTAACTGTACATGACATAATTCTGTGTCTCAACAAGCCTTACTCTAGTAGGCAGGAGGAATATCTTGACTGTCTCATTTGACATTCAGAGAAGGGATCTCTTGGTAATCAAGTCACCTGACTTTTCTTCTTCTAACATCTATGGAGATCAATAGAAAATGGGACTCTAAAACCCAAAGGACTAGATGAGGACCAGGAGCCGACAGGCCACCGCAGCCACTTCATCAAGAACATGCAGTTTGCAGTCCTATCAATTCACTAGAAAATTGCAGGGTGGGGAGCATAAGAATTTTCTTCTCTAGCACATTTGAGTCATTCCCACTGTCTCCAAAAATGTAACTGGGGAACGTTCAGAAATGAGCTCAATGTTCTGCGGTATTAAGCTTGGCTCATTATCCACAGAGTAATTGCTAGGGAAATGTTGTCACAGTCCAAGAAACAGAAGCTCAGAACAGAAACAATTTCCCCAACACTGTACAACTACCATGTGCCAGGGGTTCATTCTTGGGCTATTTTGCTATGCAAAAAGTGTGTGCCCCTAAACATGAAGTTAGCCAGAAAATCATCCTGATTTGTTCAAATACATGTATGATCTTTGTCTTGAAACATACTTTTCCATTTGAGCACTGCTTGATATTTGATGATTTGGGTTTCAGGTGATCCTTAAATGAAGTGTGTAACTCTAAGATCTCACTCCTGGGACTTCTTTATCATCTCCTTCTTCACTGCCTGCAAGTGCCCTTTTCCCAAAAATACCAGTTGTCATTATTTTCATCTCAGAGCTCCAAGGTCACTTGAAGGATTGTCTTCCCAGTATTTGTAAATTGGCCTCCTTACACTGAAAATGAAATGAGAAAGAACAATCTCATGTAACATCAATAAAAATAGGATTACTAGAAAAGCAACTCCAGCCACAAGCTATTCACTGACTTCAAGGTAGGAATAAAAGGTTTTCATAGTAGAGATAGATTATTATACAAGTGTGGCTCCTGGAAACATGGTCTCTTGTGAAATTCATTCTATGTATTTTAGTCCTTATTTCTAGGCTATGCTTTTTATTTTATATGCATAATATGAAAATTCATCAACATAACACAATATATAAACAAACTCAAAGAAAAAAACAATCACATGTTCATTTCATTAGATGCTGAGAAAGCCTTTAACAAAATTCAACACCACTTCATGTTAAAAGTCTTGGGGACGTCAGGAATATCTAAACATGATAAAATCAAAATACAGCAAACCAACAGCCAATATCAAATTAAATTGAGAGAAACTTGAAGCAATTCCTTTGAAATCAGGAACAAGATAAGGCTGCCTATTCTCTCCCTACCTATTAAATATAGTACTAGAAGTTTTAGCTAGAGCAATGAGACAGCAAAAGGAGATAAAGGGCATACAGATTGGAAAGGAAGAACAGAAGACCTAGAAGTAAACTACACACCTATGGGCACTTGCAGCAGTGGTGGCTAGAAGGAGTGGGAACCTCTATGATCACCCAGAGACCTGGGATGTGAGAGGCTACAAGAAATCAATGGGGATGACATTAGTCAGATTTCCCAACAGTGGGGAGGCGGTACTGAAACAAACCACCTTCAGTAGATAGATATGGCTCCCAGTTGAGGCATGGGACCACCCAATCATCTTCAAAAATTTTAACCCATACTTCTTCCTGTCTAAAGGAAATACAGGGGAAAAAAATGGAGCAGAGACTGAAAGAAAGGCCACTTAGCAACCAGCCCGACTTGGAATCCATCCTGTGAGTGCACACCAAATCCTGACACTATTAATTGAGCCATATTATGCATGCTGACAAGAGGCTGGCATGGCTGTCCTCTGAGAGGCTCTGGCAGCAACTGACTAAAACAAATGCAAATATTTACAGCCATCCATTGAGTTGAGGTTGGGGAACACTATGGAAGAGTTAGAGGTAGGACCAAAGGAGCTGAAGAGGATTGCAACTTCATAGGAAGAACAACACAGTGTCAACTAACAGGGACTACTCAGAGCTCCCAGGGACTAAACCAAAATCCAAGGGGCAAACATGGGCTAGTTTGTGGCCCTGACACATGTGTATCAGAGGAGTGACTTATATGGCCTCAGTGGGAGAAGATGCACTTAATTAGGTAGAAACTTGATGCTCCAGGGAAAAGGGATGATGGTAGGGGTGAGGTGGGGGTGGATGGGCAGGTTGGGGAACACATTCTCAGAGGCGGGGGATTGGAGAATGGAATGAAGAACTCGGAGAGGAGGAACTGGGAAGGGGGGCCAATTTTGCAATGTAAATAAATAAAATAAATAAAATAATTTAATAATAAAAAGTAAAGAGTACTCAAAAGAAATTGAATAATTGTTTATTGGTTTGTAAATTTAATTCCTTATTCTGAACTGAAGAATATGTGAATAATAACATTCACTAATTTCAAACATGTATACATATATATTGATAGTAAAAATTATTTGCTGTCTTAACTTTTCTTTACTTTTGGCATTGTCATGCATTGTACAATAAAATGTCATTTCTACCCCTATTTGCCACTCTCTTTCCCAATTTCTCTCATATGCCTGAACATACCTTCTTTCTACATATATATATGTTTTTATATGTGTGTGTGTATTTGTATATGTATGTTATATATTCATATAAATATATACACATATATATTCATGTGTGTGTGTGTATGTGGTGTATATGTATGAGCGTATATCCCTCTAAATCCAATTAGTGTTGTTCATATGGGATTCAACAAAAGTATTGAAACTACAACTGATCACATCCTCAATATTAATGATTCTCCTTCTCTTAGAAACTCTCAACTGCCAAGAGCTCATTAGTAAAGGAGGATCCAGTACAGCATTGGGGATCATAGTCCCCAAATATGCCAAGATTTTGGTTGGCTTGATAACATGTGTGACTTTTTCAGGTAAGTTCATGATTGGGATAACCATGTCATGTCTAGACAAAAGCAGTTCAAGGCACTCTTCCCTGTCTTTTGCTTCTTATATTTTTGCCTCCTCTTCTGAAGTTTCTGGAAACTTGGTGGTTGTGGAGGTTGTCAATGCAATATCCACAGTAATTGGGTTAATGGAATCAGCATAGATGTCTCTCAACCGATGAACTGAAAAGAAAAAAAGGGGCACACACAACATTCCTCTTGTGTCAGTAAAATTTAAATAATTAAATTTGTATTTAAATGGGTGGAACTGGAAAATATAGTCTGAGTTAAATGACTCAAGCACAGAGAGATAAGACAAATATGGTATGTTCTCTTTTGCAAGCAGATCCTAACTTCAATATTTTGTTTCTGGGCACTGAACTTGGAGCACAAATCAAAATGAGAAAATAGAGAGGAGCCTTCGGTGGGAGCATTTGAGGGAGGGGAATAGTAGCTTACAGGTAAAATAAACATAGTGAGGGGAATATTGGATGTGGAAAAGCTAGCGTAAGGATGAAGGATAAGGAAAACCTAGAAGGAAGGGAAGTAGGTGAGTTAATCAAATCTAAGTATGTATAATCAAGAATTATGAAAAACTACTCATTACTAATTTCATTTTAAAATACATCTTATTTTTCTAAAGTTCTAATGCCATTACTATACATGGTGGACATTGTAAATTTTTTGAATTTACATTTGCCATCAGACAAAACCACAGATATTTGATATTCCTGAAAGTTTCTTCTGTCTTTTTATACAGTTTTCTTACCCCACTGAAATCCTGAAAACCACAAATTATTGTTTATCTTTTTAAATGGCCCTAGTCTGGATATGTCACACACATACAATATGTTGCCTTTTATGTCTAGGTTCTTACTTTTGGAAAATTTTTCATTTACTCAGAGGCATTAAATTTCTTAGCTATCATACACTGACTAGAGTTCCCTGATAAAGGTAGGTGCCTCAAAGGCTTTGTTTCTTTGTCAGTTGATAGACATTACAATCACTTTTAATTCTTCACAGAGCTATTAGAAACATGCTGATGCAGCCATCATGTGGATATGTGTTTTTACTTCTTGAGTAATACCCAGGAGAAAACTGCAGGTCACATAACAATTTTGTTTGAAGTCATGAAAAACTGTCAGATAATTTCCCAGCTTGATGATACAAATGTTTATTCTGAGCATCACTACATCGGGGTACCTAAGCGTTCTGTACAGCTGTCAGCAGTCACGTCTTCCAATTCTACTCTTTCATTTAGGTTGTCTTGCTTTTAATCTTAATTCTCAAGCGGGCATGTAGAACGTAGTAGTACCACATGATGGTTCTGATTCTCATGTCTGATGATTATCACTGAGTAGCATTCTCTCACTCTTTCCTCACATCTGCTTGGTATCTTCGGATCATCTCAAAGAAAGGATCCGCACAACAGTCTTCTTTTATAACTGAATTACTTTAGTATCATTCTCTTGCTTTAAGTTTTGAATTACAGTATGTGCACACACACGTGTCCACATATATATATATATATATATATGAATACATGTATCTGCATACATTCATGTGCAAGCTCATGTGTGGAGGTCAGAGTACACTTATAGAATAGCTTCTCTTCTTTGAGCATGAGGGGCCTGAGAAGCAAGCTCAGGTCACCTCACTGGCTTTTGATTGGTCTAGTAAATCCTATCATAGTGTTTTGAGGAGTCTTTATGCACCGTGGAAGAAAACTTTCAGCATATGTGAATATGTGTATTGTAACATTAACTCTATTTAGAGCTTTTAAATACATTTTGTAACAATGATTTTTAAAACTTAAGTATGTTTTTATTTTTTCCAAACTTTTTCTAAGATGTCTTTTCCTCATTTATTGGTTTATTGAGAATTTCATAGGATGAGTTTTAAATTCAGTTCACCCTTCCTGAAATCCGCCACTCTTTCCTACTTATAAAATAGTGTGTTCTTTTATCACACAAGTGATATCAAGTACGGTTAATGATGCTCATATATTCTTGAATCTGTGATGTATGACCTTCCCACTCGGGCATGTTTGATATTGAAGAGGAAAATGTTGAAATGAGTCAATTTGCAATAATGTATCAAGATTATTTCTATGTCACAGATACTATTTAATTAAAACTATATTGTAAAAAATACAAGTTTGTACCTTAATAGTATTATGAGAATGAAGGTACTTTAACAAACATTATTCACATAGAAATGCCTCATAGTTATAATACACTGTGGGTAGACATATAATAGTATGTGGCCATTCTTCATAGGAAAATAAGGCACGATGATGTAAAAAGATGATATTTGCATTAGTCTAAGATAATTGTTTTATTCCAGGCAAGGATATAAATGTATGAAGAAACATTCAGAAGCTCAATACACACCCCTTTATTTTTTATTTATTTAATTTAAAAGTTTATTTATTTTATGTTTATGAGTACACTGTAACTGTCTTCAGACACACCAGAAGAGGGCATCAGATTCCATTACAAAAAGGGTTGTGAGCCACCATGTGGTTACTGGGAACTGAATTCAGGACCTCTGGAAGAGCATCAGTGCTCTTAACCACTGAGCCATCTCTCCAGCCCAATACATTCCCCTTTAAATAACAGTAGAATGGCATAAGTAATTTTATAGAGCCAAATTCACATATGCAAAGGTTGCACAAAGGGGTGTGTGTGTGTGTGTGGTGTATTCTATGACAATATAGAGAATAGATTAAATAATCATAATTTGGACTAAAAGAAATCTATGCTAGAGTTATCTATGTTAGAGTAACATACATATTTTTTAAAAAGTTATTTTGTGGTTGTTTGCGTTTAAAAGTTTAAGTGCTTAAGAAAGCATGAGTAAAATGCACAAAGATTAAGTGATTAAGCCATGGGAGAAGTTTATATTTCTTATTATTGCATAGTAGTGACATTACTATGCTCTTCTCTTTAACTTTTTAAAATAATAAAAAGTAAAAGAAACAGAAACGAGTTGTACGTGTGAAGTGCATAATAAATGTGTAGACCAAAACTAGAGAGGTTTTGTGGTCTTTCTTCTCTGTATAAATAATTAAAATTTAGTCATTAGAAAATGATAGGTTAGGGCATAATGATAAAGAAACTAAATAAATATCTTATTGGAAGACCTTTAAAAAGAGATTAAACATTAACAACAGAAGAACTTGAATTTTTTAAATTAGCTTACATTTCTAATAAAAGAAGATATTTTTCTCTGTGGGTAGGAATACTGCCTTGCATTTGTAATCTTATTCATTTCATGACACAGTATGCCAGAGTACCAGTAAATACTGGAGGCTTTCTGTTTATGAGCTATTACTGTTTCCTCTAATTGAATTGAGGGATCAGAGTTCTCAATTTTGCTAGATTGTTTTTATGAAGTGGCTGTTTCTATATCTATCAGTCTCAACTGATTGAAAACTAGTTTATAGATTCCACACTTTGAAAAAAATACTCATAAAGTGAGGCTTTGGAAAATAAATAAAATTCCATGATTTAAGTTTCATATTAAACTAAGTTTCCATTTTTCTTTACAAATTGATTTTCCATTTTAAATTTTATTTTCTATGTAAATACATGATAACATTTTCTTTAAATTTTGATTATGTATAATGTAATTTCAAGATGCAGATTCAAATAAAGTATATCCTAATAACATGATAGTTATAAATAAAAAATACATGTAGAATCTCTCATTTAAATTGGGATAATATGTTATATGAATACAAATAATAAAAATATATACTTTCATTAAAAAGTAGAAAAAATTTAGGATCATCACTACATGTAGATTTATTGAATTTAAAAAAGAAAAGTGATTCATAATCAATAGGAATAGAGAAAATATTGCCATATTTTGCCAGTTTATGCAAAACCATACAAATATATCTTTCAAACTGACTCACAGATTGAGAATGCTAATGTTAATTTGTTATTAATACTTTGATTATATAATGGAACACATTTCAGCCTAATATTATTAATATCTGTAGTGTTTTTGCTTCTTAATATTTGCTTTATGTTTTTGAGTGTTTTGACTACACACACACACACACATATATATATATACTATGTATATATACATATATATATATGTATACTATATATGTATATATATAATATATATATGTATATATAATATATATATACATATATATATTATATATATATATATATACTATGTATGTCATTGTACTTGCAGAGGGAAGAGGAGAAGAGAATATATATGCCCAGGAAATGGATTTATAGACAGGTACAATTTGCCATGTGGGTGTTGTAAGGTGAACTGAAAGAGCAGTTATCTCTTTGACCTGCTAAGCCATCTCTCCAAATATCTTTAGTGTTCTCAGTTGTACTTTATACACCTAACAGGTGAAAAAATTATTCATTATCTAGTTTTGAGCAACCAGTAGATGAATGAATCTAAACTGAGTATATTCTATTTTGAACTAAAATTATTTTTGTATTTTTCTGTTACATTAATAGTTATTACCATCATCTATTTTTGATGACAATTCTGAATGTATTTATTTAATGATGTAATGGCTCCTGACCACAAATATGCCTATTTGACCACAAATATGCCTATTTGTCTAAATAATAGCAATAAGTTACCCTTTAGGACTTAGGACTTCTCCAGCCATGAGCTTTAACTAGGTTTGCACTTCCACACATGAATTCATTGGTGGATGTGGAGAGCCCTTGTTGCTGCTTCAAGGAAACTGGCAAGAATATTTGAAATTGGTCTGGGACAAGGAAGTAGTCTTAAGATAAATAAAACTAAGGAATGTGTTCCTTGTATCTTGATCATCTTGATATATAGTGTCCCTGGATATAGTGATCGTGAGACTTTTGTTTATGCCTCTTTTATTCCTTGGCCAAGAACTGACTCTATTCTTTGCATGTACTTAAAATGGTATAAAAGCAGATTGGGAAAAATTAATTTGCTTCAGTGTTTGCTGGAGTCATACTATAGTATGGTCTAATTGTCTTTTTTCTTTAATTCTCACTCCTTCCCTGGAGAACCTGTTGACTGAACAGGCTTGGTTAGGTAGAGTTGGCTTTCTATCCAATAAGAAAATAGTTGCACTTTTCCCATAAGAGTCAGGCCACTGTTGTGCAGTAATTGTACCTGGCTGATTGGTTTTGTAGATCACAGGGTTCCCCACTGTGTGGATGACTTTTTATCCCCCAGAAGCCTGGATAGCTCTTTCTGTCACTATGAAGCTAGCCAGGGACAAAGCTTTTTCAGCTCAAGTTCAGCTTGATCTTTCAATATTTTGTAACAAAGTATATTAACATTTAGGGCTTCACTATCTAATTCTGGATATCCAGAAAGAATAAAAATGTTTTGCATTAGTTTTGGAGTCATCTGGAGTCTTCCTAGGCAAAAATATTTAACCGGGTATCCCTTAATATACACTAAAATTTTTGTTTACTAACTCATGTATTCTAGAAAAAATCATTACCTAGATATTCCACATACACCCTTTTAAACTCTTTATTTTTTTTTAGAAAGTGTGTATTTTTAATTGGCTTATGTAATAGTAACATACCAAAGAGCGTAAACAGGTTGGTCTGAGGCACACATGTAACAGAGAGCTGCCTTGTCTAGCCTCAGTAGGAGAGGATTAGTAAAAAATAGTAGATTTATATATGGCTTTAAAAAAATTAACTACTTTATTTACCTACATTCCAGACACTGCTCTGTACTGGTCAACCATCCTAGAGTTCTTCATCCCATTCCCCCTCCATTTTACCTCTGAGAGAGTTCCCTCCATGAAGATACCCCCCTCCTCATCTGCCCATATCAAATCTCTACAGGATATGGCGCAACCTCTCCCAATGAGGCCAGACAAGGCAGTCCTCTGCTACATATGTTCCTCAGACCAGCCCGTTTACACTCTGATTGGTGGCTCAGTCTCTGGGAGCTCCCAGGAATCTGAGTTAGTCGACACTCTCGGTCTACCTGTGGGGTTGCCATCTCCTTCAGCTCCATCAATTCTTCAGTTCCACACACCCTTGATTTCAGTAGATGTTCCTCATCAACATTATGTCTTCTTGTATGACTTCAACACCATCCCTGTTTAGACCTATATATCTCTAGCGTTTCCCTTCTCTTTCATATACAGGATAGTCTGCTATCCTCTCCCTTTAAGGCACCTCCTTTCTCCCTTTCTAACTCCTTGACGTTACAGGTTCTCCAAGTTAAAATCACCAATGCAATCATTCAAAGTTAGGATCCACATACAAAAAATTTAAGAAAAATAAAAAGCAGTGTTCGCATTTACTTTTCTGGATCTGGGTAACTTCACTCAGTATATTTTCTAATCCCACTCATTTACATGGAAATTTCATAGCTTCATTCTTTTTTCCAATTCAATAAAACTCATCAAATATATAGGAATTTTTATTATCCATTCATCTGCTAATATAATCTAAGCTGGTGCCCCATTTTAACTCATGTAAATAGAGCATCATTGAACATACAGTATTTTTTATGCAGGAAAATCTTGAGAGACACCTAGTGAAAACAGTTAAACTCTTTAATAAATCATTAAAACAGCCTAACCTAAATTAATTCTCTTTCCCAAGAAATCATCTTTGAGTCCTCCTTTTCTCACTTAACTACCCAAAATAAAGAAGTTTGAAACTCCTTTTTACACTCATAAATATTTTTTTTCTTTCACAAAGCAGATATTTTCTTGATAATAAGTTCATTTAAAGGTCAAATGCGTGAGACATACTAACTCAGTTCTCTGGAGAGTCTGTGTGTTTTGCACATAAACACAGTCAAAACTGTACTTTCCCTTGTTACGTTCATAAGATATTCAGAGTAACCAGGAGTCATCCATCTTCCAAATGGTATTCCAATGTGTTTTCCTTTCTGCTATAAGACCTTAAGTACAAAATGCTTACAATGTATTGTTCTCTTAAATAGTATTGACATGACATCTATTTGGCTTCATTTAATAATAGTAGGAAAAGAAATAGAAATAAAACTGTCTTGTGTTCATATCCTTTCATCAAAAAAAAAAAATCCGAATTTGTTTACAAAAAATATATACATTACTGAGGCCCTATTCAGTGTAGCAATTTTTCTGACTTTTTGGAAGCAAACATCATTTCCAAAAAGAAATCAATTATGCACTATTATCACATTTAGTGAAAAGTTCCACAGTACATATTTTCATATATTTATAAAGATTATTACATATCATAAACCTTTCTCTGAACATCGCATATCCTGGAATTATTTTGCAATGCACAACAAAGGGATTAGGCACTACTTCACACTTTATCGCTCTGTGAATATTATCTGGATGGAATCACATTTTTTTGTGATGTCTTCAATGCAGTATACATAAAATAAGTCTGAACACGTGTAAATGAAGTTTTAGTCAATCCAGAAACATTACTTGGTCACTAAATATTGACCCAGTGTGAACTGTCTGCTCTTATACTAGACTGACTTTTGAATGCTCATATATTTTACACTATAACAATGGGTCAGGGTTATATAGGTCATATGCATCACAACTTCCACCAGACCTAGTCATCTGATACAGAATAAAGAAATAATAATTGCTGTATACAGTGATTTTTTAAAAAACTTCTTTCAGTTTTTTTCAAACACATTTAATATTTAGCATTTAATATCAGGCAAAAAAATCAGACCTTGGTAGGTATCCCCTCTTTTATACTCAGGGAAAACTCTTCAAGTCAATGCTGCTATGTAAGCCTTCATGAAAGAAGCTTCAGAATTAGGAGTTATTATATTGTGATTGTGATGTTTACTGCAACTGTCTGGGGAGCTTGATTCAATCTGTTCTCTCCTGATTTTCCCATTCCTTTTCTGTCTCAGTAAACAGCAGCCCAGTAAATATCAAATGGAGGTCCACACCAGAAACACTACCTTTAACTCAGTCGACCTAATAAAAAAATAAATAGTATAATTAATTAACAAGTGGTATCTAAATTCTTCATATAGACAAAAATAAAACATAAAACTCCACACACAGCTTGTTACTAATATATACAAAAATGATGAAGATACAGTGCTTCTGATTTATACATAAAATATCAGCAAACACGTGAAAAATTGATTAAATCATTTTCATCTAAAAATTAGATCAGAGTCATTTGTTTTCTTAACTTTTTTCTTTTAAATATTAAGCTATGTGACAGCATGTTCATATAAAATAACTAACATTTGTCTTTGTGTTGTTCATACAGGATCTCATCCCATAGCTTATGACTTTAAAGCTTCACTATATAGTTCATATTGGTTGGGAACTACAAAGAATCAATCTTCCTCATTGTCCTGACTACTAAGATTAAAAGAATAAGCCACTCTATGTGGTGTACATTTTAGTTTACAATAGAGAGAGGTTGGAGAGAGACTGAATTTACAAGAGCTATCATTGGAAGAAATTTTTTTCCAAACATCTAAGTGTCTCATAGTATGCTTCAGCTTACCTTCTATAGAAAGGAAGAAATTGGAAAGGACTCCATTAATTGTCTAGGATCAAACACCTAGTGAACATCAGGAAATAAACTTGATTCAGGTTTTGACTTTAATACTTACTTTATAACAACTGAGTTTATCAGATTATAATTCACTTTGATATGTGAACACATGACAGGAGGATGATCAGGATCTGACATAAACAGAATAATTATTACATTGAATGATTATTACATTGAATGTGTTGTTGCACAAGACATGACAATGTGTGTTAGCATTCCTTCTAGGCTCCACCCAACAGTTACCTGGCAATTGCCAGGTAGGCCTGGCTTCATATAAAAGGAGCTGTTTGTTCCCTCTTTGCTCTCTCTGCCCCTTCTCTCTCTCTGACCCCTTTCTATCTCTTCCTTCCCCCTCTCTCTCCATGTGTTCCTGGCTGGTAGACAGCATCTTTTCTCCCCTCCCCTCCCCTCCCCTCCCCTCCCCTCCCCTCCCCTCCCCTCCCCTCCCCTCCCCTCCCCTCCCCTCCCCTCCCCTCCCCTCCCTTTCTCTTCTTTTCTCTTCTCTTCTCTTCTCTTCTCTTCTCTTCTCTTCTCTTCTCTTCTCTTCTCTTCTCTTTTCTTCCTTTCCTTCTTCCCTTCTTCCCCCTTCCTGCTCCCCTCTCTTTCTCTGTCTCTACTGTCTTCTCAATACCCCACTCCATGCCCTAAGTAAACTCTATTCTATACTATACCTATATACCCATTGTATGGCTGGTACCTCACAGGGAAGGGATGCCTCAGCATGGGCCCACAGAGACACTACTCCCACCTCACCATACCTAGCTCTACAAAACATATCCCAGCTTTTGTTTTATAAAAGACAACGATGTGTGTTGTGTAGTTTCCATGTAGAAAACCAACTCTATGAATGTTGAAATCAACATAATCTTATGATATGTTGTATTCATTACAGGATGAAAAAAATGTCATTTTTTGTCCAATTTAGTATGAGAAGGTTTGATTAGGAATAACTTAGAAGTAACTAGAAATTTTCAGTTGTGCTGATTTCTGGATTAGTGTTTTGTAATTGTATTACTTATTCTTACTATAGTCTTGTCATGTGTACTTTTCCTTACCAAGATCATATTATGACCTCAAGTCCTACCTCATTCCATATTTCAGAATTTTGACCATTTCTTTAGGAAACAAATCTAACTTTATCTTGTTATGTTTTAGATTTTAACTTTCAGTTTTTATAAGATATAAGTAAAATTTTTCTAACTTCTGATTTTATTTAAGACATGCTTACATATTTCCAACTTTAACATAATAGAACTGGAACCTTTTTTAATCAATGATAAAGAAAAAAGGCAAAACATTCTGAACTCCATTCTGAACCAAAATGCTGTGTTCATCAACAAAGAATGCTTTCAGTTTTAATGATTCAATGCTGGCATAAGGAGACTAGAGAAACTGAGGAGAGGAGGCAAGAGGAGAGGAGATGGGAAACTTGGAACCCCATCTTTATTAGGGGTAATAAATGTCTTCAGACTTTCTCTGTAACACTCACTCTTTCCATAAAACAAAAATAATTTCCCAAATATTAAATTTTGCTTCTTTTTTCAACTCTAAAATGAAGTAGGCTTCATCACAGAGTCTTCTGGATGTGTACTTGTGTGTACCACATATTTTATAAGCAACAAAATAAGGGAACTGAATATTTTTACTATGATCACATTTTATCTGTCGCTGGCATATGGCTGATGAATGAATAAAAGAACAGAGGGAAAGAAATAGAATTATAACTGTAAAAATATTTTTATTTTTGAGCAAAAAAAATGCTTTATGAAATGATTTTCTTTGATCTTCTTTTGCTCCAAAGGAAATGAATAGAGGGAACTGGAAAAAATACATGCCTACTCTGACTTCAATTTTCCTTTCCCAACCTTCACTCCATATCTGTTTTGTAATGAGGACTTCTATGCTTGTCTCCTGCTACTTCCTTCACACATTGGAATATCTGAGTCAACTCAGACAAATGCTTCCCACATAAAAATATCAATGCAAACTGTACTGAAAATGAAGTTTAATTCCTGAATTGGGCATATAAAATACACAGTCACATCCCACATAAAAGTTTTGAAAGTGTTGGCCATCTTTTGGGGATAGCCAGAACTTCCCCATTACCCATACCACATCTCGACCCTCATTTGCAGGATGGAAAATGAGCTTCAGTTTTACCATATCCCACATTTCCTATCCTTTGAGGCTCTGGGGAAAAAAAAAAGGGCCTTTATCCTTTGCTGCTCATGTGATAATACTTCATGACTTCATTGAAGTTTCCTCATAAAAATATAATGATAAACAGAAGGGTTGCCCTTTTTCTAGTGGGAATGCTTTGTAAAAAAAAAAGATGTATAATTTCCCTTGTGGTTTGGGGTACCATATGGCTTTTTCCTACTGGTTTTAGACATTCTTGAAGGCACTAAATATTGAATTCATCCTTTAAGGTTTAAGAGGCCCTCAAACTTATCCCAGCTTTCATCGTCAGCATGCAGCTCATAGCACACATCAGGCAGCCTTTTTGAGGAAAACTAGGATGGAAGAGTTAATGGTTGCAGGTCCTAAGTACTCTTGAGAACACTAAATCACAGTGCGGTTTGTTCAACATCAGGATTTTGCTTTTTTTTTTTTCCTTAATAGATTTTTCAAGTTTGATGGACGGTGCTATTTATGCAATATTTAAAAATGAATACTTGTGTGACTGTGTTTTGAGAAGCCACAAAACACCAGATCAAAGCCACCTCAGCTTAGCTATCAACATAAGTAGAGCAAAATGGCTCTCCTGCTCCTTCTTAGTCCAACTCAAAAAAAAAAAAATTCTCCTTTAGATATTAAAATGAAACGTGATGGTAATATCCCACTCAAGCATAAGAACAAAATATTTCTTATGTAAAGTTAAAAAAATAATTTAGGCCTTAATGTTTGACAATTTTTTTTTTTTTTTTTTTTTTTTTCTTTTGGGGGTTTTATTTATTTATTTATTTATTTATTTTTGATTTTTGGTTTTAATCATAATTGAGTTGTTTTTATTTTGGGTTTTTTTTTATTTTGTTTTTTTAATCAAGTTTATAAGTATAGCTATTCCAACCTGAATTGCCAAGCCAGGAGACATTAACCACATACTCCTAAAAGAGAACTATGGTGTGAGGGTAAGGAGCGCATTGCCTTATTTCCTGTTTCAGATTCCTGCTGCAGTCTCCTCCATCTATGGATCACCATGTCAACATACCTACTTGATGTTTCCTTGTGATACAGTTCTATTTAAATTGCTTAGTACAGTGGGAAGCCTTTTCATTTAAACCAGGTCAAATCTATTTTAAATATAGCACAACATTCTCAGAGCAGGTGCTGGTTGTTTTAGATCTTGATAGTCCTCTGTCAAAAAGCATGAAGAATCAGAGCACAAACCTAGAGGGGCACTAAGTCTAAATTCAAAGCAACTGGCAACCAAGCAAGACAAGGTATAGAAGAAATAGCTCATTTCTATGCTTAAATCAAGTAAAAAGCATGCCTACAGAAGACTTTGTTAACATCATATTTTCTGTTTTTGTATTCTAAAGATTTGGTTTGATGGATTCATCAGTTATTTTAAAACAAAATTAACTAAATTTAATACAGAAAACATAGGAGCATTTTCCCGCTAGGAAATTTCAGTTAAGCTCCAAATTTATTTATTTTTTAAAATTTTTATTTATTTATTTATTAGATATTTTATTTACACTTCAGATGCCATCCCTTTTCCCCATCCCCCCCTTAGAAAACCCCTATCCCATGCCCCCTTTTCCTTTTTGCATTTATACATTTTTTTTAAAAATGTTAATCATAGGCTTTATAAGTTTGGTATTGTTCAATCAGAGGTGTAACCCACTACCCAACCTAGATATAACAACTATCTTTGACTGGTGGAGATACATGAACAACTGCCTCCCTGTCTCCCCCCTCTTTCTCTCTTTCATCACCTAGCTTCTCCTCTCCTTCTTCTTCTCCTCTTCTTACTCCTTTTCTTCCTCTCAGTACTCCTCCCACCTTAGCTCCTCCTACACATCACCCTTCCTGTTAAAATGAAACTTTTCTCTCAAAATACAATTAGAGCATAATTATGCCAATTTGTACCAGTGAGGTACAGGATAGTCCTAATACCCAGTCCATCCTTTTGTTGACTAACCAGCACCTCTGTCATCTATCCTAACTAAAACATTTAGTTCTAAACCTGGCTTTAGGATGAAAGTCAGCTGCCTACCATCCATTCAAATCTTTTCTCTCAAGGTAAATAGCTATAAGTTTTCAACCCCGTCAGAAATCCAGAATGACTGAGTTAACTATAATTGTGGGAAGCACAAAGCATAGCTTCTAAAACTTAGCCAATTTATAGAGACCTCTGAACACCTGGACACTCGCTCTACTTCAAAACGTTGGAGCATCTGTTCTTCTGCCTTCTGGCCCAGGATCATTTGACAGACCTTAGTGCTGCAGAATTATTAAGGGCTGATTACTCTGTCTAGGCAGATATAATCAGTCGACTATTCTGCAAGTGTGTCCTTTTCTGGACAGTAATTTGTCTGTAGAAGGAAAGAGGCAATTCTTGTCTAGTGGCTGTCTCACCACAACTGGAGTAACTCCAAGGATGCTCAATTTCTTCTTAGAATTCAATATAGGAAGCTGTCAAGAGCAGACAGGTCTCTAATAAAAATGAACATTAATACTGAAATGTTTGTCATGTCAATTCTAAGGATTTCTGATGTTTTGAAAACCAACTATCCATGTAAGTTAATCTGGACTGTTGCCTGTTAACTCCACTCAGCTATTTCTAAATAAAACATAGAGTACACCCTTATAATAAACTACAAGCCATGAATTTGCTATAGTCCCTTAACTCACAGGCTGACCTTCTCAAATCAGTTAAAAAAGTTAAAGAAGGACTGGGTCTAAGCTTTGTATTCCTAAATGTGTTATGCTGGTACAATGCCTATGAGAGTAACAATATTCATCTCACTCTTATATCACTGAGAAGCTCATGCCAATGAAAACCTTAAAATTTGTAATCAAAGTAAATTGGTGCCATTTAAGAATTTATATCTTCATCTTGATACTAATTATACAGATTTCTACTAATAGGTATGGCTATGCAATTAACCCCTAGCTAATCCTCTCTATTCCCACAAAACCACTACTTTTCCCTAGAAAGACAGTCCAACATTTACCACCTTAGTCCCCAAGCCCAGGGAATAGGGGCACTGACTCTTCATTAGCTTCTTCAAGCTGATTATGGGCATTGAGATATTAGAAGAGGAGTGGGGGGAAGAGCAAATTGACAATCCTCTGATGCTGTGTCTTCACTGCCTCCAAATGGAATTCCCGGACCTCAGAGGTTTGAGCAGGTTTGCCCAGCTTGCTTGTTGAGTAGATACACCAAGGCTGATCATTCTGCAATATACAATTCTCAAAACAAATTTTAGTATCAAGATAGTTTTTTTTAAGAGGGCTGACATTTTATTAAGAATGTTGGTTCTAACCGCTTTTCTTTTTTTTTCCCTCTTTTATTGGATATATTTACATTTCAAATTTTATCCCCTTACTGCATTTCCCCCACCACCCAGGAACCCCTTATCCCATCCCCCTCCTCCTGCTTCTATGAGGGTGTTTACCCACCTACCCCCAGCCCCCTCCCCACCCTCAGATTCTCCCCCTCCTCAGTGCTTCAAGTTACCAATGACCTTGTCTATGCCCAGCAAGGCCATCCTCCCCTACATATACAGCTGGCGTCATGTGTCTCTCCATATGTGCTCCTAAGCTGGTGGTTTAGACCCCGAGGAAGCTCCAAATTTAAAATCATTACACACACACACACACACACACACACACAAAAGAAAAAAAGAAAAAGAAAAAAGGAACAGTCAGCATCAGAATGCATTTTCTAGGATTATTAGGAAGTAACCAGACTAGCCTTTCACACATTACCCTATCAATTACCTACCTTCAGCCTACATAAAGAGACTGACTAAGCCAAGCTCTAAATGATAACAGCCCAAGCATGGGTTTGAACTTGAGTTTATGTGCACTGGCAGCACCAAACAACAGTTTACCTACTGCTAAGGTCTGAGAGCAACCTAGGGGCTCTTTTGCCAGTTTCTGCACAGTGCAGGTTGTTAAACAACAAGCAGGCTACAGTGATACAAAGACAGGTACCAGCATCATTCCAGACCAATGAAGAAAATCATCAGAATAATGAAATGTAACAGAGACCACAGCGCAGAATCTGAAAGTGGCAAAGCACTTTCCATCTTGGCTTCTATACCGAGCAAATATGACTGGTATTATGGAGAAATACAATGGTTCCAGTAGGGAGAGTCCTTAAGAGGAATCTTTTTTCTTTTCTAAATACTGTATCTTAGTGTTTTAATTAATCTAAACCAAAAGGTACTCACCAGAATTTGTATTGTCTTCCTTTCATTCTTTTGTTCTTACTTCTTTTCTTTCTTTCCTTCTCTTTCATTTTTGATTTTCTTTCTATTGCTCAGTATACTTTGTCCAGGGCATTTGTTTTTTTCTCCATGAATTCCTGAGGTCTGAGTGTAAAGTCTTGTTCAGTGTTTGAGAGCTTTTTGTTGTTGCTGCTATTGATGATGTTTTTATTTTTGTTTTGGTTTATCATATACAAATGTAAGGCTAAACATTTTCCTTATGTTTCGAGAGAGGATGTTTGAGGTCACATTTATGTGTCTATTAAATCCTCTTTACTGATTATAAAAAGTCTGTATCTGTGATTGCTTTGCACTTAATAGGCCAAACGCAAGAGTAAATATATTCTTTAATGTTTCCAAAATTCCATTTTACTTACTGACATCTCTTTTACATTGCATAGTTTCTTTTTCACACATTTGCCAAACTCTCTCGGCAGCTCAGTAATATACTTTGCTGAAAACTGTATTGAAAGGATTTGCGTTGGATGGTTCATTCCTTGTCAACAACTGTTTTTATATCAATATTACTACTGGCATTTCTAAGATTAAAGCATTTACTTTATACATTGGTAAAGACTTTTATATTTGCAAACCCTCAATATATAAGGCTTAATGGTTTTTTTTAAATGCAAAAGAAGGTGTCACCCTAAGAAAAACATGTATCTCCCAGGCTTAAGGAAGAAACTTAAGAAACTTGGCCTTCATAATTAAATTATAAATCCGTGTAGCAAATATTTCCTTATATCTAATGCCACTAACTTGTTAGCCCTACAAGATTTTATTACTGCTTAATTCAGCAAGCCTTTCTTCCGAGAGTCATTTAGAAAGCTTCAAGTGCCTTGAAATGTGAATGGTTATTGAAGGCCAGAACTCCCAAGCTCTGCCTTATGTCTAGCGCACCTTTCACAGGTCTGAACAGTCACGATTGGGGAAATCTGGTAGAGACAGGACACCTCACTCTGCAGTTAGAGATAGTAAACATAGCCATTCACAACACCTGATATGGACTTGACTACATTTTTTTCAACTCTTTATTCCTTAGGCTTTAGATGTGTCCCTTAAGGATAACATATATGGGATGTTGTTTCTGAAACTGTATCAGAAAGTATGATTGCTTTTTTTTTTAAAAAAAAAATATTGACTCTACCTCATGTGACCTTTCAGTTTAAGGGAGTAATAATTTTGTGCAACAGCTCTTCACTTACTTTTTGCATATTATGTTTGATGTTTGTGCGTCATCTTACTTTTGGAAAAGAAAATAGTGTAGGTTCCTTTTAGATATTGATATTTAGATATTTTAGATATTGTCTGTCTATAAATGATATGAAAAAAGATATAATTCTAAATTCATTGGGTTTTTTTTTTTGGGGGGGGATACCTCTTTTGTTTCCTGTAAAGAAAATAAAATTATCTAGCTACTTTTATATCTTACTTAAATTTCTTCTTAATTTACTTTTAAAATCCACTACAATGTAAGTTTCAGAAGCACAAAAATTGTATTCCCAGTATCTAAAAATGTTTCTTGGATCCTGATAAATTACAACCCACACATACACACCACAAAGTTGTGCAAAAGAACATGTTAGAAAAAATAGACAATTTTGATAAAAATTAATTCCTCTAAGTTTTAGTGAATAGAATATAGATACAATAGAATTAATGTTTATAGCAGAGCTAATTAGAATAAGAAAATACTGACACTAGAAGCACTTAATTTCATCTGCATAGAACTTACATTATTTTGTGCTCTATTTGATGCTGTATGGAAATGTGTAAGCTCCCTGATTTTTTCTTACTAAGATTTAGGTTTTTAAAAGGTACTTATATATTTTTAATAAAGTATTTGTATGTGTGGCATGGGGGATAGAGTGTGTGTATGTATGTGTAGGTTTATAGAATATGCATGTTAGCCTTAGTATGTACAGACCTCATAAAAGAACATCAACCCCCTTGAAAACTTGAATTACAAGAAATTGAAAGCCTGTCATGAGTTCTGGGAACTCATGTAAGAATGAAACATACTCACCATCCACCACTGAATCATCTCTCTTACCCCAACTTTAGCTTTAATAAATATTTATGATTCATAGAAAGATTAAGGTAAAGTTAGAGGCTTTCCATGTATGTTTTCCCCAGCACATGCATAGTATCCTCAACTTTTAACACCTGAAACCAGACTGATATACGTGTTTCATTTAATGAATCTATGAGTCACCATAGAAGTTCACAATTACTCTGGGATGCACTCTTGGTGTTGTATATGCTATGAATATGGATAATTGTATAATCCCATATCAACCACTGTGGTAGCATAGCGATTAATTTTTCTGTCTTAAAATTCTCCTTATTTGACCTGTGCGTCTCTCCATTCTTTGAGTCATAACACTTGCTGATCTTTTATTTTGATTTTGCCTTTTATACCCTAAAATCTCATTTGAAAAAGAATTATATGATAGGTTTTTAATTTTTCTTCATTTAATTATAGCCACTTAAAATCCTATATCTTAGAGTGGCTTGGTATAGCTGATGTATTTTTTGCATGACATAATATTCTATTTTCTAAAAGTACACAGATTGTTCAGCACTTACTTTTGCACAACTCAGTCACTCCCAAGTTTGGATAGTCGTGAATAAAATTTCTATAAATATTCATAGGCAGCTCTTTGTATGGATATAAATGAAAATTTCAATAAGAAATTATTTAAGAAATATTTGCTATCTTTTGTGGTTGTACATATTTTACCATTTTCAGAGTCCTTAAACACTCCACCAAAATATTACTATTTTATACTTCTAACCAGAGTAAATAATATTTCTTTTTTATCTACACCAGGGCCAGTATTGGATGTTATCACTGTTCTTAATATGACCTTATTAAATAAGATATATTGTTTCACCATTAATTTTAATATGCATTTTTCTTCTTTGCATTTGGCAAGTCAAGTCTTTCAATGTGCTCCTTACCTAATGTTTTAAATATTTGTGTCACATTCAGATATTTTCGATCTTTTAATTATTTTTTATTTCCTATTATGATCTATTGTTAGTAATACTTAATATTAGTTTTAATATTGTTTTTGATTACCACAAACCACAAATATAAAAGACAGCAGATTTAATCTATGCTGCCTGTGCTTTAATGGGTTCCACATTCGTCTCTAGTTACTAGAAAACAAAAATATGGAACTTCTCTAAATAAAAACCCTACCATATCTTCAGGCCAAGTGAAAGCAAGTGTCCCAAATCACTTGATTTAAGCTTAATGACAAGGACACTCAAAAGCTAAAATGTAATAAATGTTAAAACTCAGCGACTAGAGAGATGCCCTGACTGTGAATGTATTTAACAATTATTAATGGAAATTCAAAGCAATAAGAAAGTAAAAGATAATCTTTTTGGTAAAAAGGAGATGGCAGTGACCTAGATAGAAGATCAAGGAGTCTACAACAGACAGTATGTCAAAGCCAAATCCAGAGCAAAAATGTGAGGATACTAAGAAGAAGAAGAAAAAAGTTTAAGATGAACAGATAACCTCTAGAGCATGAAGTATGAAGGAGCCAGTATTACTAACGGAGATAAAGCCTACTATCTCTCTATCCATGAGTGCTAGGGTTCTGAACTCAATCAAGTTTTCATGCACAAGAAGCAGGGACATGATCAGATAAAATTCTTCCTACTATAAAGCACTTTTAGACATACATGTAGAACTACTTGACGATATTAACACTCTCTGTTACCTAATCTAGCCCTCTGTTCCCACATCATCTGATCTATTTCCTGTCATCAATAGTCTACTTTTCTGCTTTCATGTTTGCTTAAAAATTTATTTCTTTTTAGATTTCACATGCAACAAAATGTGTTAATGTTTTCCTTTTTATTTCTATTTTATTTTGTTTATAATTATCATTTAAATTTCATTTTTTTGATGACTAAATAATATTTATACAATGAGCAAGCTAATTTTGGCGTCAGTTGCTTCTTCTTTGAAAGAATTGTCTGAATAGAGAGGATTTTTTTTTTTTTCTGAATCATGATGATCTGTAGCATTTTCTAACAAATTGAAACATCTTTTTCAGAAAGAATGGGTAAAGCTCATGAAACTCATGAAATAAACTACTCAGAAGTCTCAGGAAGTTCCTGAAATTAAGAAGATTTACAATGTACATAACAAAATTGTGGAAACGGTAAAGAGCTGGTAGGGAGCAAATATGATGCTCTGATCAGAGAGTTTCCAAGTTGCCTAGAATAGTCTCTCCATCCTGATCCAGCTGATAAATATGCATAAAATTCCAATAATGCAGAACCTGTGAGACATTACTTAGGATGTTGTGAGTTTTTCAGTTTCTGCTTATCCATCAAAACTAAATGTTCCAGTGAAGTTTTCTGATGAGGTTACAAATACTGAGACCCATTCTCACTGTGCACATACCTTCTAGTTTATTTTTCTTTTCCCCTGACGTCTGTAGCTACTTCCTCTATTGAGGCCTTAAATCCTTCAAAGTCATGGATGAGATTGTAATAAACTTATAAACTTGTTTATAGTAGATATCTTGAGGGATTTTTATTTGTGTGTGTTTGCTCACATGCACACATATGTGCTTGTGTGTGTGTATGTGTGTTTGTGCATATGTATCAGTATATGTATATGCATATGTATCAAAAAACACCCCAGGTTTCTACAATAGCTCCATAGAAGCATGGCTAGTCCTAATCCATCCAGCAATAGCAAGACAAAAAATAGTTATCTGGGGTTTCAAATAACTATTAATACTTTCTTAAGACAAGTATGTTTTCATTAAGTTATGTTCATTCTGCTTGAGATATAATGTTATTTCACACTTCAGAGAGTACACTGCATCATTAGTATTAACATATTCTTGAAATCTAAAAATTATCATATCTCTGAAATTGGGAATGAAACCCTTTCTCTGGCTCACTTGGTTGTGATAACTTTTTATTGCTGTGGTCTGTAACAACTTGTAATGTCCTTGGAGGACGTCTCTGTTTTCCTCTATTGTTTCTTACAGCTTATATAGTTTATATAGTTTATATATAGTTTATATAGTTATATGGTTTATATATAGTTATATAGTTTATATAGTTTACCTAACTTTACCTTGTCTACTGATTAAGTATCATAGATATTATGGTCATGTCAAGATCATTTATTATTTTAAAGCATGGCTTCTTCTTTTATTTTATTTTTCAACTGTCTTTTAAAAAATCAAAAATCTTGTGGGATTCTTTTTTTCTCAAAAAAAAAAAAAAAAAACATTTTCTGTAACTTAATCCTCAACCATCTTTGAAATTTTTTTTCAAGTTCTCTTCATTAGTGAGAGACTATTTTGTATAAAAGGAACAATAAATACTTGATTTCTTTTCTGTGAATGTAAAATTCCAATAGTTATGGGGTTCTTTTTGACCCTATGTCTTATGGTCAGTAAATATAGTAGACTTAAACATATTTTCATAATCAGGAACATTACACATTCCTAGAGTCTTTTAATGTAGGAGGGCATTGTTTGACCTCCAACTGAGCCATGTGGCTTGTGTCAGTGACACATCTTATTATCAGGTAACACTACATTCAAAATCCTATACTCATATCATTAGAAATGATTCTGCCTTAATTCTCAGTATTTGACAATTATTTTTATTTATTCTTTTCCTTTTTGTTGTTGTTGGTGTTAAATCATCTTGATTCTTCTTAAGACCAAGATACTGATAACTGCTGATGTTTGAGGCTATGATAAATGCACTTACCGTTAGCTGCTCTTTTCCTCGTGTGCTTTATTTTATTTTTATTTTTAAAGCAAGTTTCTCATGCGATTATGCTTCAGTCCTTCTTAGAAGGGAGAACAAAATACTCCTGGGGGAAATAAAAAGACCAAGTGTGGTTCAGAGACTGAAGGAAAGACCATCCAGAGACTGCCCCACCTGGGGATCTGTCCCATATACAGTCACCAAACACATACACTATGGTGGATGCCAAGAAGTACGTGCTGACAGGAGACTGATATAGCTGTCGGTTATGAGGCTCTGTGAGAGCCTGGCAAATATAAAGGCGGATGTAGCAGCCAACCATTGGACTGACAAAAAGGTCCCCAATGGAGGGGAAAGGACTGAAGGAGCTGAAGAGATTTGCAACACCATAGAAAGAACAATATCAACCAGCCAGATGCTCCAGAGCTCTTAGGGACTAAACCACTAACCAAAGAGTACACATGGAAGGAGTCATGGCTCCATGAGTATGTGTATATGTAGCAGAGGATGGCCTTGTCGGACATCAATGGGAGAAGAGGCCCTTGGTCCTGTGAAGGCTTGATGCCCCATCGTAGGAGAATGCCGGGGCTGTAAAGTGGGAGTAGGTGGGCAGATGGATGAGCACCCTCATAGAACAAGGTAGAGGGGTGGATGGGATAGGGGGTTTCCAGAGGAGAACCCGGGAAAGGGGAGAACATTTGAAATGTAAGTAAATGAAATATCCAATAATTTTTTAAAAATAAAATAGATTTATTTTCTCATACAATGCATCCTGATTACTGTTTTCCTCTTCCTCTACTCCTCCAAGTTCCTTCCCCCACACACCTCCTGTCACCTTCAGTTCTACTTCCCCTCCGTTTCTTCTTCAGAAAAAATCAAGCCTCCAAAAGACAAGAGCCAAAGAGGATAAAACAAAATACTATAAAACAAGGTGAAAGCCCTCAAATCAAAGCCGAAGAAAGCAATCCAATATAAACAAAAAGCTCTCAAGAGCGGACAAAAGAGTCAGACCCAGCTGTTCTCACTGTTAATAGTCACTCAACAACCATCAAGTTAACAGCCGCAGCATATATGCAGAGGACTTGGTGCAGAAGCTTGCAAGCCTCACACTTGCTGCTTCAGTCTTGTGCCTATTTGAACCCTGCTTTGTTGATTAAGTGTGCCATGTTCTTCTGCTGTCATCTATCCCCTCAGATTCCTACAACCTTCCCCTCCCCCTTTTCCAGGGGGTTCCACATCTCTGAGGAGAGGGACCCAATGGAGACTTCCAATACAGACTCTCCCTGTTTACATATGTGTCTGTGGGTCTCTTCACCCACTCTCATCTACGGCCAGAGGAAGTCTCTCTGTTGATGACTGGACAAGGCAGCAATCTATGAATATAACAGAGTATCACTAGGAATCATTTCAGTGATTTTTTTCACAATAGTATTTAGTTCTTCGCTAGGTTTTGGGGCTATCCAGTCTTCAGAACTTGACCATCCAGGCAAGGTAGGGCATGACCCTGCTCTCATGACTTGAAGGTCAAGTAAAGCCACTCCCACAAGTTCTGTGCTACGATTCCCCAGAATATCTTGCAGGCAGGATTGACTATAGGTCAGTGGGTTTGTGGCTGAGTTGGTATCCAGGTTTCTCTTCCCATAACCTGCAGTGTACTTTCTAGGGCCAAAGAGGCTTGAATGTAGGAGTGACAGCTCCATGCAGGATTCAGATTGACCTCTCAGTGTTTAATGTGCTATGTGCATGTTGTTATCCTCAATCATGGGATTTTGCTGTCAGTTTTCAGAGAGTGACCTTTTGTCCTAGCATCAGCCTGGGTGTTTTAGGGATTTTCATAAGACTCCCTTAGCCAACAACCCAACCAAATGCAACCTAGTCCCACCAATGAAAGCCTTGCCTGACTGAAAAAAAAAAGTGTCATTTCAGACTCTTTATTCTCTGTTACTAGGAATCTTCACTAGGGTCTCACCCTCATAGATTGCAGAAAGTTTCTACTGAACTAGATTTCCATAGCACATACCCTGCTCTAAGTTCTACAATTCCAGATCTCTCTTCCCTCTCTCCTTCCATCTTTATTACTTTTATTTATATTAAGAAATAGAAATTGGTGTGGGGTTATATCAGTCTTTTAAAAAAAAAAAACAAAAGAAAGAAATTTTGTGATGTAGAGAAAATCTAATACATGATTCATTTTGCCACAAGACTTTAGGAATCTGGTGATTCCTGTTCGTTCAAGGAATCTTGTCTGTGTCATAAGAGCAAATCCATACTTTTCACCTAGAGGATGAGAGGGAACAATAATAGATGCTCCTCATGACCATTGCTGTGTTTCCAAAGAGAACTGAAAGGAGTTGTGTCTAATGGCCATCCCCATCAGCAGAGTCGAGCTATCAGGGTAGAGACACGGCAGCAATCATGCTCGTGTGGTTTCGTTTTAATTTTTCATCTTTGCCTTTTGTTCTTAATTTTTATTTCTATGCTTTTAACGTCTATGGGTTTTCTTGCCTTTTGCTTATTCTTACATTGTTGAAAATGTTTTCTTTTTACTTTATGATGCCTTTGTAGTTTTCTGTATAGTGTGTCCTAACTTTATAATCAAGAAAATGTCAACAATAATTATTTATATATTTTTAACACATTTGTAAATTATAACTGGAGAAAGAATTTATAGTTACGTTTTAAGCTCGGTATATTTAAAAATAATTCCATTGGAGATATTAGCTATTGTACCAGAGATAAATAGTCAGAGTCTATGATGCAGTTATCCTCATTCCTGCAATACCCAGTTATTATTTATAATGATATTTTAGTTGGCTTAGCCAGTTGCACAATAGCTTTCCATAGTCATAGTTTAATAAATAATGTAAATGACTATGACAGCCAGGAGTTCATCTGAAATATTTGGACTTGGGATATAAACTCTGCAAATTCGAGCATGTAATAAATTAAAGCCATAAACCCAAGAAGAAAAGAAAAACAGACACCAACCCTTTTGACAGAATGCAAGTTTTCTGTTTCTTAGCATCATAGAGCAACATAACAACTTTGGAATTCTGTGTTTATTCTCTTTGTGATGAAATTTATTGCACAGTGTTTACTCAAAGGAGAGGGATAATGGGGTAAGACCAGCAATGAGGTGATTTGAGGATAAGTTTTATTTCTGCAGCCATCAATCCATCTGTGGGATTAGGCATGTCACATTGCCTAATCCCAGACTCAATTTTCTCATCACATTAAAATTTTCAAAGTCATTCTGTTATAATCTGGGATATTTCTTTCCATAAGTAATTTTAAAATAAACTCTTAGTGAGTTTAAATTGAGAAATTATATTATCTCATTGAATGTGGACTCTAGAGGAAGACAATATTTTGGGTTCTATCTCTCCTCAGAGTTCATGTATCTGCTTCTCTCCATATAACAGCTATATTCTCACATAGCTGAAAACACAGCTTTAGCCAGAAAGAATGAAGAAAGCACCCTCAAATGCCAACATCTCAGTCAAGCATCCTGAGCCTTTCTAACTTGCTCTTATCACATGGTTCTCTTGAAGCAGTAGCCTTACTTAGGTCTTGTGATAGTTGGATGGTTGACATCATCTAAGGCCCCTCCTCTGTGGTTTACTTCCTTGATTAAAATAGAATTGTTCTAGAAGAATAGAAATCCAAAGAGGAATGCAATTCTGGCTGGGTGAACAGAAAATTCATGATAGATATGCTGGTGACCTAGAATGTACTCACAGTAATGTTCATGTAAACAACATTTGATAATTGTTTTAAAACATCTGTAACTGACTTTTCTACATAAAATATCGAGTTTGTATTTTAAAAAAGGGACTCAGGTTTTGAACCGTTGTCTCAAATAACAGGGTATACATTGGATTTTATAGTTCTTATCACATTTACAGAGCTTAGAGAATATGGTCCTTTCAAAAGCAGACCAAGTTAAATTTAGGATTTGTTCAGTTCTTCCTTTCAGAAAATTAATTTTGTAGAATGGGCATAAGAGATACCTAGAAATAAAGAGCACTAAGGCACAAACGTGATGATGTAGAAATTGCCTTATAAAAGATAGCACAGGTTTGAAATAGGAAGTAACTTAAAATATAACTCTTCCTTCTCATCTTCATTATCCTGCAAGAGAGAATTGATATTGGCATTAAAAAGACTCAACCATTATATAAATGATATATTTTAGACCCGATGAAGATAAACTACTTCCCATCAATCCTTAACTCTAGAAAACAGCACACATATATCATGTACTGGATTTACCTAAGAGATTCTGCAACACATTTAAAACCAACACTCAATGATTAAGGCTTCTATTCTTTGAAAAGTGGGGGGGAAAAAAAGAACTTTTGAATATTTTGACTTAAAGGATAACAATTTGAGAAAATTACTTTATATCTAATTTTAACATTTTATGAAATAAAACATCATGCACTATGCCATTTACATGTACAGTTTTCCTTATCTCAGGCATATATGGTCTTTCTATATTTAAGAGAAGGCTATGGCCTCTTCCAGGTATGTTAATGCAAATGAGATGATAAAAGCACACATGTAAACATCCCATAAGCAAAGGTAACTGCCTTGTGCAATACAGTAAAGTTTAGTGTATGGTCACTGTGCTCACTCAGTTGGCAATTTCAAAATCAAGTTTCTTACATTTTTATATATATTCAGGAAAATATACCCAATACTGCAATATTATGTTGAAGAAAGTACACTTTTTATGTTTTCACCAGATTAAAATGGATTGTACTGGAATTTTCAGAGTGTGTGTTGATAATCCCTTTAGTCCTATCATTGTAGTTAAGCCTTCCTTTTCTGATAATGTCTTCTTTATCTCCTGCTTCTATTTGTCTGTCTGTCTGCCTTTCTGTCACTTATCTACCACCTATCTATCTATCTATCTATTACCTATCAATTTATCACCTCTCTATCACCTAGCTATCATTCATCTATCTGTTATATATATACAAATCTGTATATATATATACATATATATATGTATATATACATATACATATATATTTCTGTGTCCGTTATCTATGACACATATAAGATATAGGATATATTTTAAAACATTTATTTAATGTATTTATTTAGTTTAATATACAAATATATGCTTTCCATCTCTCATTTTGATATATATCTGTCATTATACTTTGCTCTCCTCAATTCTCTTTCCCATAGCTCTCTACTTTGCCTGTCGTTCTCTAGATTATATTTTTTCTTCATCCATATTTTGCTCTTGATTTACTTATTCTATTACCTCAGTTCCTCCCTTTCTTAGTATGTTTTTCTTTGTAGTTTCAAAATATGTACAAATCCGTATGAAAAGACTCACAAATATATACCACTGTTGTACTTTAAGTCTAGGTTGTGCATATCAGGGAAAAGATTCAGCTTGTGAATTTGTGAATCCTGCTTATTTCATTTAAGCATTTCCAGGTATGTTCACTTCTCTGCAGATACTGTAATTGCATTCCTATTGACACATATAAGTTGTATTTTCATTATCCATGTGTTGATGGACAAGTATGATGATAGTATTTCCTGGGTACTCTGACCAGTACAACATGTATGCATATGTGCAGTTATCACTGTAGATTATCACATGTATTCCCAATGCTATAGCTAGGTCATGTAGTAAATCTATTTTTAGATTTTTGAGACACATCTATATGATTTCCACTATGACTGTACCTATCTGTATTACCAACAGTACCAAATGGGGTTTCTCTTTCCTCAGATTTTACTCAGTATTTGTTCCCAATTGTTTCCTTGATGACTGGCATGAGAAAATCTTCAAGAAATTTCCCTATGCATTTCCCTGCTAAGTAAGTGTGCTGAGATGATCATACAGTTACTGTCCTCTCATGTGCTTTGTGTCTTTCTTTCTGATTTGTGTATATTAAACCAGCCTTGCATTCTGAGAATGAAATCAATTTGATCATATTGATTGACGTTAATAATATCTTCCTGAATTTGGTTTGCCAGAATTTTACTGAGAACGTTTGTAATGAAGTGGTAAGGTAAATTGCTAAATAGAGCTCCTTTTTGGTATGTTGTCATTCAGTTTTGTTTGGAGAGTAACGTTGTTCTGGTTCCATTGAGTTACTGTAGCAGTGTGCCTTGCCTTTCTATTTTTGGAATACTTGGAAGAATATTTGTGTTGGTATTTCCTTAAAAGTCTGGTTGAATTCATCAATAAATTAATTTGGTCTAGAACTTATCTTTGATAGATGAATTTTTCTTATTGGGTCAATATTGCTAAGTTTTATGTGTGGTGATACTTTGTTATAAAACATATCTCTTAATTCTAAAGAATACAACTTTTGCTAGACTTCATGGCCAGAGTTAATATTATACCTTGGGATCGTTTAAGGCTTAAGAGTGCTGTTCTAGTGTATACTCGTGTGTTTTATCTGACCTTAAGAGAACAATGTAACAACCAACCTCACTTGCTTTGAATTTTTTCTATGTAATCAATATTTGCAATCTAAGGTAATATGTCATTGTAATCTTGAATTGGATATTCTTCTGTGCCCTTGAGCCATGAGTAACGTGCATGTGTATTAATAGTTTAATAGTAATTCCCTGAAAACTATAAGATGAAAGAGGCCTGAAAAAAATGAATATTTACCATAAAGGTTGTATGCAACATACAGGAATTAGTTTAATGTTTTATTTGATATCTGGGTTGGTTGGAGTCAGAGACTTAATCTATTCTTAAGCTCTGTTAATTCCTGTAAAATATTCCTCATTCTTTCTCCTTCATTATACTTTCTATACTGACTCATTGATACAGAGTAAAATATCTTTTTAGGGAGAAGCATAAATATACTCACATACACATGCACACGCATGCACCCACATGCATACACACACACAGAGAGAGAGAGAGAGAGAGAGAGAGAGAGAGAGAGAGAGACAGAGAGACAGAGACAGAGAGAGAGACAGAGAGACAGACAGAAAGAGACTTAAATGAATACATGGGCACATGGACAGACAAAGCAAGACACAGATCAAGATTTATACAACAGCCTGACAATAGCAGGACTTTCTGCAGACCTGCCAATGTTTTAAATAATGACACAGAGACATTTTAACATTTTAAAGCTTAGGCCTTTTAGCCAGGGGAGTCTTTCAGCCAGCTATCTACCTTAACCTGACTAATCCTGGCATTAGGTACTACCATGTAGCTAACCCTACCTCTCTGTTCTTCTCTGTGTCCTCTGATGAATCTCCTGCATTCCATTTCTTCTGCCAGAGTCCCTCTCTGTTGCAGATGTTCTGCCCTCCAGTTCCTGCCTGTCTATTGGCTCTCAGCTCTTTATTACAGAGAATCAGATACAATTTACATTGCCTCTAGACTAGTGAGGAAGATGAATATTTACAAGATCCGAGGCTAATAATGGATGATAGAAATAACAATACCAAGATCCTACCAGCATTTAGTTCTCTGCTAGTACAGAATTAACAACTGAATATAGAGATACACCTGCATACAAGGTACCCCAACAACAGACAAGAAAGAACAGAAAACATAGGTAGATTAAAAGTAAAGATTTGAAATGCTTCCCCACTCTTGGTTTGAATTACACCAATGGGAAGTACTTTGAAATTTGTTTTTCTTAATGTAGTACTGACACTATGGGTGAGCCTAAGTTTATTGTTAATGTTTAAGATGTTTGCATCATTTGATTCAGTTATAGCATGTCACATATGTCCAGGAATGTGTTCATTTATTTGCAGCTTTCCAGCTGCAATATACTTTTCACAACATTGAACACCTAATTTTAATAGAAAAACATTATATTGAGTCTCACTGGGTACCCCATGCTCAACAGTAGACAGATAATACAAAATAAGCTGAATAGTATTTTTGGAGACTTTTGTCTCACATTGCTTTATTTAAACATTTTCTTATCCTGCTAGTCATTTGATTATACATTATAGTTTCAGATTTTGCATTTTTGTGGGTTTTAGTTGACTGTGGGGAGACATATTGTGTGTATTTGTGTGTCTGTGTGTATGCATGCACGTGCATGTGCCTGTACACATGTGTGTGTTTCTCATGTTATTTTGGTTTTTCCCTTTTATTAAACCTTTTAATAGATTTTTTCTTATACAATATAACAGTATAATATAAGTATAGTTTTCTTCCCCTCTACTCTTTAAATTTCTTGCCCTCTGGAAACCTATTGAAAAGTAAACTTTCTAAAAATATATAAAGGTGATCCAAATAAAACCTTCACATAATGCGGGGTTAGATATTCAATTAGTCACCAAACAAAGTTTCTAATACTGAGATTCTGTTGCATCCAATTGTTGGCTTAAAGGGTCCCTCCCATAGAAATTCCCAAAGAACCCAGACTTTAGCCAAAACAACAGAATGCTTTCCACAAACTAACTGCAAGGTCCTAATTCTGAGGATAGCAACCTCGAAACTCATTGAACATACAGAAATATAATTAGTACCAATGTGGTACCTTCACCCCAATGTTCTAGTGTCTTTGATACAGCTTGGCTGTATCACCAGGCTTACAAAACAGAGGCATAGATATCAAGCCAACAAAAGAACCATTGATTTACCATTTTATGACATTAAACTTTATGAGATTAACCAACCAATGTCTGATTATATTTGACTTAAGACCTACCCCACAAGATGGAACCCATATCCAGTAATGCTTGTAAAAGCTAGATAGCCCAGAGACCTTGAGTAAAACCGGTTACTACATGCCTAAAAAAAAAAAAGCAACAATAAAATTATACTCATAGATCAGTACCTAATTTAGCCCTTATCAGAGGGATTCCTCCTTTGGTAGATAGGAACAAATAAAATCACACACACAAACACACACACACACACACACACACACACACACACACACACACACCACACACACACACACACACACACACACACACACCACACACACACACATACACACACACACAGACACATACACGGAAGTAGTGAGGGAGGTACACACACAGAGAAAGAGAGACAGAGAGACACACAGAGAGACGTTAGAATGTCTATGTCAAATTCCTCCCTTCAGAGCTCAAAGAACCCCATGGAAGATGAGCCAGAAGGCATGTGGAAAAGAGAGGGGATGGTAGACATCAGAACGAGGCCTTTTGAAACGATAGCAAAAAGCTCATATGGACTCACAGAGATGGATGCAGCAATCACAGGCCAGGTCTATACCAGGTCCTCTGCATATGTATCATAGCTTTTCAGTTTAGAATTTTTATAGGACTCCTGAATGTGTGAGTCTCTGATTCTTGTGCCTGCTCTCAGTGCATTGTTCCTTCTATTAGCGTGTCTTGTCCAACCTTGATGTGATGTTTTTAGTCTTATTATGTTTTATTTTTATTTTTTTTCAGCTCTTAGAAGCCTGTTTTAATAAAAGACAGAAATTGTGTAGATCAGATATGCAACATATTTTTAATGATTCTTAATTTATTAGAATTTATAGTTTCCTTGCTTTCATAATCTCTCTCTCTCTCTCTCTCTCTCTCTCTCCCTCTCTCTCTCTCTCTCTCTCTCCCTCTCTCTCTCTCTCTCTCTCTGTTTGACTAGTTAGCATTTCAATGAACCAACTCTTTATCTGGTTACTGTTATCTGTCATTTTTTTTAAATCTTTATTTTATTTATTATTTCTTCCATCTTTGGGGAGTTTGAATCTTATTTTTTATTTTATTTTGTAACTTGGTGTTTGGTTAAATGACTTATTTAAGATCTTTCTTGTTTTTAATGTACACACCCATAATCATAAATTTTTATCTTTGAACTCCCTTGGCTATGTCCCAATTTTCTGGTAAGTTGAATTTTAATTTACATTTGATTATCCAACTCAGTGACCAAGTCAGAATTTAAGAATTTAGAGCAAAAATATGGTTGTATAGCCCTTGTTATTTATTTATTTATTTATTTACTTATTTATTTATTGCTATTGATTTCTACTTTTGCATTTTCTTACATCTGTGGCCCATAACCTTATTTATTTTAGACTTTACCAAAAATAATATAAATTCTAATTATATTTTATGTGATATTCTATATATAGCTGTTAAAATATTTGATCTATATAGTACTACAACTCTGAGTTTTCTTTGTTTACTTTTATTTTCGATGTCCTAGTAAGAGATGATATTGGAGTATTGAAATCACCTACTATTATTGTATCAGTACCAGATACATACATACATATATACATACATACATACATACATACTTGAATATAATGAATGAATACTTGAAGGCATAATGTTTCTTGTACACTGTGTAAACTTTACCTTTGTGTTATTCAAATGATGATTTCTCTCCCCACATATCTTGTTTCAATATGGGCATGCCATTTTAATAGTTAGAACAAAAATCTCCTGTCTCAAGTTTGTTTAAACAGTTCTTACCATTTATTCTCTGCCTTGTCAATTAATGTTGATTCCCCCAATGGCTGGGCAGAATAAAGAGTAGGGCAGGGCATCTGCCATCCAAAGGAAGGAGAGAGGGGAGATAGGGAGATTCAGATCATCAAGGAGGATGGAGGATTTAAAGCCATACAAGACTATATCTTCAAGAACTAGATTAAAATGCCTCCTTTCTTGTATCTGCAAATTGTTCAAGTACTGTGAATTCATGATAACTCACTTGCCAAAGTGGCATGTACTAGGCTGACAGTTTATGCCAATTTTGAGGGCCTTAAAGAGAAAAATCAGGAGTAATGATCTTTAACAAGAACTTGTTAAACAGAATTGGAATGTATTAACATTCTTTTCTGATCCACTGGGGAAAACTCATATCATCAAATCCTCAGTTGGCCCCACCCATCTTAGGTCTCCAGTCTTCTGTCTTTTCATGGATATACTACAGAGTACCTACACTAAAATCAATACTTCCTGCCTCCAATATTGTATGTCCTTTTCCAGTTTAGTGCCATAACATTACTGTTTTTATTGTTTTATTTCTTTACATTTCAAATGTTGCCCCCTTCCCAGTTCCCCCACCAAGATTTCTTCGACCCATCCCCTTTACCATTTGTCTCTAAGATGGTGTTCACACTGCTACATCCTGCTCCCCTGGGGCACCAAGAGAAGGCATTCTACAGGATCAGGCTCATAGTCTCCTACTGAGGCCAGACAAAGCAGTCCTCTATTACATAGATGCTGGGCGTGTGGGAGGTATGGACCAGCCCCTCTTTGCACTTTGGTTGGCGGCTTAATCTCTGGAAGCTTTCGGGGATCTGAGTTAATAGATATTGTTGAACTTCCTACAGAATTGCGATACTCTTGAGCTCCTTCAATCCTTCATTTAACTCTTCCATAAGGTTTTCAGATCTCAATGCAATGGTTAGTCAAGTATCTGCATATGTCTCAGTCAGCTGCTGGTAGAGCCTCTCAGAGGACAGCCATGCTGTGCTCCTGTCAGAAAGCAAAACATGGCACCAGTAATAGTGTCAGGGTTTGGTGCCTGCCCCTGGGATGGATCCCAAATTGGACCAGTCACTGGGTGGTCTTTTTTTCAATCTCTGCTCCATTTTTTGTTCCTTCATTTTTTTTTTTAGACTGAAACAATTATGAGTCAAAATTTTTGAAGTTACATTGATGACCTCATGCCTCCACTGGGGCCCTATGTCCTGGAGGTGGTTTCTTTAGGTTCCATCTACCTACTGTTGGGAATTTCAACTAAGGTCATCCCTATTGAGTCCTAGACCTCTCACATCCTATGTCTTTGGGACTTTCTGGAGGTTCCAGGTCCCCACCACTTACAACTGCCTATTTCCTTTCATAGCACGATTTATGTAGTTCATTCAATTTTATCATCAATTTCATGTGGGTGCCATGAGGATGCAATTTATTTCTTTTAATTTTTAAATGTCTTCAGACTTTGGAAAAGAATACAGTCTTCTGTTTTTTTATATTTAGACTCTCACTTCCATTCTCTACCTCTTTTTATTTGATTTTTTAATGTTTTAAATAGAGTCTTACTATTGCCTAGACTGCCCTGGAATAAAACATGCTACCTTCCTGATTTTATTTCCAAGTACTAATTTATAAGAATATACAACCTAATTTAACCCATTAAATATTTTAATTATTTGAGTATTTTCTTCCTGTGAACAAGGCCAATGGAAAATTTAGATTATAAATCATACTTTTAAAATGTAATAAAATATAATTAAAATTTTAAATATGCTTAAAATATTTACTATAAGTATCATTAAAATTCCAGTGTTAACCAGGAATAAGCAAAAAAAAAAAAAAGATCAGTGACAACATATTCTAGACAGTGATATATTGAAATATATTACTGAAAATATATTGAAATATTTTAATATTTTAAAAGTACTGATTTTATGATATTTAGTGAAAGGCCATATGTTTTAGCTTCATTCTATTGGTTTTAGTCATTGATGTGACAAACCAATGACTAAAAGTAACTTAGAAAAAAAAAGAGAGAAAAAAAGTAAATTAGAGAGAAATAATTCTCTGGTTTACCCTTCCAGGTCACAATCTCTTACTGAGTGAAATCATAGCAAGAATATAACTAGCATTGGAAGCCAAAACCATGGAGAATTTTGCTTTCTGGGTTTCTGTAAGCTTATTATTAGCTTACATATTTATACATGTTTATATAGTGCAGGACCACCTGCCTTGCGATAGTACCACTTACAGTATTCTGTACCTTCTATATCTATCATTAACATTTACCAAGAGTATGAAAAAATAAGTCTGAGAAGTACCTCTTTTGACATACACCACCATACATTCATCTCAGCTTCATCTGCATGTTGGCTAATAGCTTCAGCCACCAAGCCAAAGTGTAGCAGTAAGTTGAAGATGACCTAAAGACTAAAATATGATCCATTCCTTACACTCCAAAGGAACTACAGAAGGGTTATCAGTGTTTGATTAGGATCAAAATAGAACAAATACTTAGATGATGCACTATTTCAGAGACTAGAGAACATCAAATATTAAATAAAACATACAAGAAAATATTATGAAAATCTAATACTCCAAGAAGACAGCCATGACATGCTGAGAAAACATGTGTGTCCTATATAATTGGCCCATTAAACTTTTATGTCTAAACTTCAGTGATTTTATCTTTATTTATTTATGTTATCTTCTCCACTGACTCAAATATATGAATTGACTCTCATTGATAAAAGATAATCAAAATTCAGAGAGTAAAAGGAGAATCATGTTGGTAATCTGATTGACCACCTTATACATAAAGATATCCTGACAATTCTAAACAGTATGTTAAATTTTCTCATAGTTCCTAAAGGGAAGAGAACAGCATGTATGAGAAGACCTTAAAGCCACAAGAAATTCTGACAATGAAGTAGAAAGACTCCAATAGGCTGCACATATATCATTTATATATAATATATATTTCTATAATATATAATATATATTTTTTATAATTAAAATCAAAATCAAGGTTTGGGGGGTTAGGGAAAGAAGATAATAGGATGTTCTGATGGGCTGGAAAGAATCTGAAGCCAACAGACAAGAGAAATATTCAATATGACATGCAGTGTTGGTTAACAGAGATTGACAGGAGTGTACAGGAGGAACTCAAACGTTTGAAGCAATAGACCATGTTCCTATGATATTTATGAACTTTGACTGTCTAGCATTGGTGTACAGTTTTAAAATAAATGCTGCCTGAAATCTTTAACATGTATATGAGTATTTCATGTATGATGCTAAGCAACATGAATTTTGAAAAAAATCAGTCTTATCAATATTTAAATTGATTAAGATTAAAATGTAAGAAGAATGGTGATTATAATCCAACATTTCTGGTGAGTTCCACAGATAAGCTCTGATCATCCTGAGGATCTGCATCCTTTAATAAGATATTCTCTTTCTCTCTCTCTCTCTCTCTCTCTCTCTCTCTCTCTCTCTCTCTCTTTCTCTTTCTCTCTCCCTCCCTCCTTCTCTCCCTCCCTCCCTCCCTCCTTTCCTATCTTCCTCTTTTTCTACTACTTTGTTATATTAAAGTAGAAATTAGTTATATCATGAAGTACATTACTCTATGAACAATAGAACCTGGCTTGGGTAATGCTAGCATAGGATAAAGCCATAAACTCAAGGAAAAACACAAGGGGAGATGGAGGGGAGCTATTCAGAATGCAATTACTTCAGATACTAACTTAATGTTTCACATTCTGCAGGTAAATTACTCTTCCAATTCCAGTGTAAGCAAATATAAACAAATATCAGTATTCTCATGCTTCTCTGTCTGTACTGTCCCAGTGGTTACACATTAGTGGGTCTAAGATTTGGGGTTTGTATATAAGAATGTATTAGCATTAATAATTAAACATAGGGTAAAGTTCAATGAGGTAACATATTAAAGTAAGCATATTGAGACCTATAAACAGATGGACTTATGGAAAATAATACAAATTAGGTACAGATCCATCCATTAATTTCGAGATAGCATTTATTTTCTAATAATTTTGTTGAAACATTCTCTTCTTGCCATACTGGTATACTGAATTCAACAGTCTTAAGTTTAGTACTGGAAAGTGCTTATTTGGGACCAGTGAAATAATCAGTTTTATTTGAAGCCTGTGTTTCTAGTTTTTGACAAAAGGTTATTTCCTACTCAGTTCATCTTTTAGATATCTAAGCCACTATCTCAAAATACTACAAGCCACTCATTTTTCTCATCTTTGAATGTGTATGTGTGTGTTTTATGTTAGGAAATTTCACTCAGAAGATTTTACAAGTTATACAGGTATCATTTTTTATTTGCAAAAGGATATTGAAGTTTAATGTAACAGAATAATCTCATCACGAAGATCTTGAAAGTTATTTTGAGAAGACATAATACTTTGGTATAGTCAATAGGCAGATGTGCTAGAAAGGTATATATCTGTGAATAACTGTGAGGTCTAGAAAAAAACATACATACATACACACACACAACACACACACACAAGTGAAAAATGATGTATGAGCATATGGAATTTTCTAGACTGTAAGTTGCTTTGTGAAAGTCAGGGAGTCAGATATGAGTGACTATGAGGACATAGGAGAGTGCTATTCACTACTGCATAAGTGTAGGACACTTAGGCTACACTCAATTTATTTCAACTTTTCTCCTACAGTAACTCAGCTTACTGTGGAATTTTATTTGATAAGTTTACATTCTTTTTGACCTGTCATGTCACTAAAATGAAAATGCCTTTTAAGTGCTGTTTGAAAAAATTTTTTTCTGTCTTTATATCAACATTCTGTATGACACTTAAAATTCTGCTTTCAGGTTTTTGTTTTAAAACTGAGAAACAAATACATATTAGCCTGAACTTACACTGGATGAACTGTTACTGTTTTTCACTTATGTACATTGTCCCACAGAAAGGTCTTTGGAAATAACACACTTAGAACTAATCTTTTATATGTCCATAATGTTTTTATTCTATAATGCCTTACCAAGAATCTTTTTGATTTTCTTTGTTTTTCTTTTTCTGTTTGTTTTATTTTTGTTTTTAAGGTAGAAAAGCATATACTCTAACATTTGCCAAGTATATTAGAGTAAAAAAATCCAGCCATAATTTCATATCATAAGCACACATTTACTGTACTTGCTTGCACTAGCTATACGTCTCCATGACTGGCAACCTAGAAAGAGCTTACTTGAGCAGCATGAGCATCTGTCAATCATGTCTGTGCTCCATTCTGATGGCTATGAAGTCACAAAGTAATATGAATTTTTCATCCTTGTAATTTTATGGAACCATCATTTGCTCAGTCTGCTTAGGACGGCAGAATCATTATGATTGTCCTGATCAACATATATAACTAACTCAAAACTATAAGAAGAAGCACCATTAGTCATCAGACTACAAGACCACAGTGCGCAGACTCAGAGTGGACTTCAGCACCAAGCTAAGGTTGGTGAGTAAGTAGCAAATAGAGGAGCTTCAGAAAATAGCGCAGCCTCAATAAGATCCATGTGCCAGTCACTTCCTTTGTATTGGACACCCTCACAAATATAAACACCTGAAACAGATATTAACATTCTGTTTTCTAACCTAGAAATTAGAGGCACAGCAATATTACTCGTCTTATCTGGAAAGGCATACCTCAAAAATGGCTTAATTGAAATTTTTCATCAAATGTGTTTTAGTTCTAGAACTCTATTTTGCTAAACTTTAGATTCATATGACTTGGTTCTGATCAGTTAAACATACTCAAGAAGTCTGCTTAGGTACCAGCATTACCTAATATTTAACTGATGTACACATTTTTCCTGTATTATTCTGACTTGCCCTAGTGACACCTTTTTATACTTATCCAATGGATTAATTCAATTCTTTGCTTGACAAAAAAACAATAGAACATCTTCATATATAACCAGTAAGTACATTTTTTTTATAATAAGAAATCTTAAACAGTGAATTTCAAGCACCTGTAATTCATCTTTCTGAATTATCTTCTTTCTATTTTTAAGGCTGTCTTATTGGTTTCAATTTTTCTACTGTCCATTGGTGTATTGCATATTTTGAATAATAAACTCAATATCTGCAATATTGATTGTGCCTGTGGGTTTTAGGGATGGTCCTAAAAAGTATGAATCAATAACTCCCACTCCATTTTCTCCTCCAGTGCCATTTGGCCATAAGCACTTTAGTATAAACAGCCACAGGCTGGTTATAAATCATTCTATCTTCCCACTGACAGTCTGCAACCAGGTTGGTAGATTTCCCCAAGGGAAAGGGAAGCAGGGCAAATATCGGTCACGCTCAGCATTCCACCTGCAAGCGCTTACAGCTGGAATGCGCCTACAGTTTACAGAACAGAAGGAAGTGTCCACAGAGAGCAATTTTAAAAGATGCAATTCAATTTTAAATGTACGTATGAATTTCTGGTTAGGGACACTAAATTAAATTACCATTTAAAGATAACACAGATACGTTACTAATGGATTTAAGGTAATCAACACGTGGCTGTTTAGACATCGATCAGCCCAAGAATATTTAAATTTAAAAAATAATCAGTGTATATGACTGTATGTGGAAAGATGATTAAATGTGCTCTTCCCATCTCACTTGCTGAGACTTCTTTGTCAATCCCCCATGAGCGTAAGATAGAACAGTGATAAAAACCTAGTCTGAAAATTATAAGTGTTAATGGACATTGTTCTATCTAAATATATTGTCCCTCATATGTGATAGATCTATTTCCACATTACTATGCTGAGCACTTAAGAGTGTCTCATAGGTGAAGTATATATTTCTTTCCATGATTCTTCCCAGGGCCAACTTGTGAGAGACAATTTAGACAATGGACACAAATATTCATTGAAAAATATCCTAAGGAGGAATTAATGATCAAAGTTAATGATCAAACCCATGCCCAGAAATTCAGAACACTACCTTACTATGACAGAAAATGAATAAAAATTTAGTATTTAAGTAAATACAGAGTACTGATTATAAAAACCAAGACTCTAAATTTTATTCTGTGTCTCGAGTAACCTTGAGGCAATTAGTTTTCGCCCCAAAGGGTGAACTGATCTTTAAGATACAGATAAGGTTGTACTCACCAAGTTATGTGGCTGCCCATAATAAATATGTAAAGTATAAACCAATAGGTTTCAGCAGTTAGTGCTCAATAAATCCTCTGCTATCAATGTATCTCAACATTATATTTGTATATAACAAAAAGTAAAAGTGGTCCTATTTGGTTGGTTCATGCATAGTTTATTTTAATCTCTTATTTAATGAAGGCTTTCAGCTGTCAAAGGCTATCACGTGGGTGCTTAGTATCAAAGTTCCCTAGACTGCTGTCTTTCTCAAAGGCAGATGGTAAATCCGTCAGCAGTAGCATTCAGAACAGCAACCCAGATGCTTTTAAGCTCAGTGTGTGAAGCTGTTCCTCCCACAAAGAGTACCATTGGGCAAGATGCCAAAAGAAGGTCCCCAAGGCAATTAGCTGCTTCTGAATTCAACTCGGGCTGTCTAGGAAGGCAAATGAATGCAGCTTGTTTGGCTATATACCAATTTAATGCAAAGATCATGCTCCTTATTTATATCCAAGCTAGACGTCCATATTTCATCCCTGCAGCATTTTAATAAGAAATCTGCATGATCTTTATCACTCATAGAAGAAAAATTTATATCACTTTATAGTTATTAGTGTTCCCTGTCAATAAAGTAAACTGTTAGACTTAATGATCATTTATCCATAATTATTTTGCACATGCACAATTACTTTTATTGATATGTAATAAAACCAATATTTATGAGTCCCTAGATGTCATTTGAACCATGATGACTAGAGCAAACAGTGGAGACCTGCTGGCAATAGCTGGGTAAAATCATCAGGACTTTGTCTCATGTGGCTGGAATACTCTATAAAATGATGAAAGGAGCAGAAAACTATGTCACTTGATGAAGGTAAAATGCAATATTTGTATATCATGAGCATTTCTCCTATAACTACAGGTTTAGGTTTTAAGAAACATAGTCTGGTGAAGAGTTCTTAAAGGTTCTGGTAAAATAAAATTGGAATATTCTTTGCACACTACAATGTATCAGAAACTTTTCTGGGCACCTTGGATTCATTTTTAAAGATTTCATGTAACTATCTCCATCAAACACAATTTGGGACATGTCAAAGCTACAGAGTTACTGAGTTTGTTCAGAGTACTTAAATTCTAGAAGTTTTTGTTCTGGGTCAGTGCTCTTTTAACTATATCACAGACAGCAGAAAATAAGATTCATTCACTCTTCTAATTAAAAGTTTCTCATTCTGGAAGCCAAAGGATTTTTATTCCTTGAGCAATCAAGACAAATCACTCCAGGCAGAAACGCAACACAGCTGGACAGTACTGATTTCAACAGCTGCCAATGAGTCCTTACTGGACTGTGTCGTTCTCATCTGTGAAGAGATGATACTTCTCTTGGAAGGGGATGACAAGAATTTAAAAGAATAATTAATTTCTAAGAGAAGAAAAAGGATAGATGATACCAGAAATATGTTAAGAGCCCAAAATTCAGGAAATTTAACTCAGTCTTCTTCACTCATCTGTATCTTCCAGAGGTTTTCCGAGAAACCATTAGAGGCTAGTCATAAAAGTAAATAAATGTGAATACATCATGAACATATAATATATGATTACCATTGTATCATGATACCATTGTCTAAAAAAGTAAGGAGAAAGAGTAACTCTAAGAATCTTTAATTATAATGTGCACATCCCATTGTGTGTTTTCAGAAACAGCACAGTTTGAAAAGCCATATCAAATTACAGTTTTTCTTTATAATCTATATTTTGTACACATTAAGTTTTACATAATGAAGACATATTACTTGGACTTTTGCCCACAGAACATAATTTACAGCAATATTCTGAAGCTCCATTTTGTTTTTCTAGATAAGCCTTTTCATTAAGACATGGTTCATTGTATCTTTGAAAACTGAAACATTTTAAAAGTTTAATTTTCACTGCAAGCAAGCTCTTTGGTTGTGTTAATGATCATCATTTACCAAAAAGATATTGAAGCAGGGTGTAAGATTAGCTCTTGACTTGCTGGAAGGAGAAATAGACCAGTGCTTAATCATATAAGTAAGGGCTGTCTGTTGTTATGAATGGCACTGCGTTTTGAATTTTACATAGAGTTTCTGAAAGATATAACTTAAAATTCAGGTTTCTTATCAACTGTTAGACATTTTGATGTATCATATTTTAGGGCACATTTCAGAGTGTGCACTTTTAGAAACGTTCCCAAAATGACTTAGTAAAAGGTCCCTTGAATCACCCAGTGACATTTGTCCCATAATAATCAACCCCTTGACAATTCTGATATATGAATGATACTAACATCAGAGTCCTGCATCTAGAAATAGATTGTTATGCCACATAACATGTTGATAAGCCAAGTAACAGGTGGGAAGTACTAACAGAATAAATTCTTAGAGTGTCTATTAGCATAGAGGTGGTTGAGTTGCAGTAGTAAATGACCCCTGAATATCAACAGCCTAACACATTTTCCTTATTCACTTTATATTCATTACCCAGACAAGAACTAGGCTGTTAATACAGTCACTCAAGGACTCAGGCAGATAGAACAGAAGGTAGAATCACTCAGCCCATGATAGGGAATGTTCACAACTTGACATGTAAAGCTTTTGCCAAGGAAATAAAGGTAATTTCTATTATTATTTTAAAGCAGAGGAAAACAAATGGTCATCCAAAAAATCAAGCAGAGTGGATATTCAACTGGACTGTGAGCCCACAAGGAAGATGGCCAGAATGGTGATTGTTTTCAAGATTTCACATGCTATAACCTAAACAGTTGTTATATAGTATAGATAAGGAGTCTGAAGGATCATGAATTAAATTCTAGATGTGTCATTATCTAGCTTTTTAAAAAACCTATATAAGCCTTATCTTCATCATCCCAGAGAATCTCATCTTTCTTTTATGAACCAGTTAAGAATGAGCATAATATATATATTATGACATAGAGTATGAATGTATGATTTTAGAATTAAAAGATAATACAAATTTTTTTCATATTCTTAAATTGGTAAATTTATAAAAATCAATATACTGCCATTAATTCAACACATGTCTCTTTAGCTCCATATCCAAGAAACTGAATTGAAACAAATGAAGGAGAAGAACTAAAATGTAATCTCTGGCATGGACAATCTCATAGTTATTTTTGTTATCAAATGGGCAGTAAGCTTTAGATAAGCTTGTATAAGATACTATGGAGGGGAAAAAGGAAAGATTTATCAGATGAGATATTAGCAAGATTTATTTTCAAAAAGAGTAGCCCCAGTATTGCTATGTACTGAGAAAATTAAACTTAAAACTTTTAATAATAATATCACTCTTATAGATACTGCTTCTAAAGATAAACAAAATCTTCACAAAGCATACACAAAGAAATAGAAATAGATAAATGTATGAAAGAATGGATAGTTAGACAGACTGACTGACAGAGAGATAAATGATAAATAGAATACCCTTCAGGCATAATACTTGAAAGACAGTTTTGTGTACTTACCAACCTGTTAAGGAAAGAATTACATGCACCATGTGGCTAAAATCTGGTCTGGCAGAACTCTCCCTAAAAGTAAATCATGTAATTCTCTACACATCTTTATTTGAGTCTATACAGATGACTTATGCAAGTACAGTGCCCTCTCCTCAAAAATAGACTAATTATATTTTCTAAATTAAATCTGCATGCAAAATGGTGTCTTGTGTACTCTGACCTCTGACCTAAAAGTTTGTTTTCTGCTGTACCCACAACAATTGGATTTTGAGAAAAAGGGTTCTGCAGAAAGAAAGGAAGTTTCAACTCAGAGTGATTTGGGAACACATCAGTTTCCTCAGATGTCAGGCATGGCTTTTTGCCATGGGGAGAAACAAGGTCATTCAGTCAGTGTTCCATTATTGGGGTTGTGATGCTCAGCCAGGAGGCAGACAAGTTAATGTCTGTCTGATTTAAGCAGTCATTCTTCTTATCTTTCAAATGTTCATAGTCAGTCACTACTGATCTCCATATACTTTAAATACACAGAATCTAGTGAGATATAATATCTATTAAACAGAAGGATTGAAATCATTCAAAATTATACCCATAAGTGCATGACAGCCAGGAAGCTACTACGTTGATATATGACTTAAATGGGTCTAGATACCTTCAAATGCGAAATCATGGCCTCAAGCAACCCAATGGAAGAGGAATTCTTTCTTTCTAATAGGTGGGCCATGAAACATAATAACCTTTATTTTCAATTATAGTACTTGAGCCCTTGATTGAACTCTCTCTATTGCTGCCTAGAAGGCACTGCCACCTTTTGTGCTGCATAAATCAATAAATTATACTTCCTTTTAATTGGGCCCTTTGTTTAATAATTCTTAGCGATTCTTAATGAGACTTCAGACATTTAAATTAAAGAAACTGCATATTCACTTAGAAGAAAATATGATATAAGATAAGGTACTCTACACCTTTTTTTCTATTTTCACTTTTTCTCTAAGCCTAAAAAGCCTTAAAAAAATAAAGTCTGTTCATTTAAAATATTAAACAGTTTGCATCTTATAAGGAATATTAAAGAGTGCTCAATCTAGACTCTTCCAAAGATTAATAAAATGTGCAAAACTATTTCTTCTCTCTGTCTTTGTGTGTGTGTGTGTGTGTGTAGAGCAGTGGTTCTGATGCTTTAATTTAATCAAGATTCTGCATGTACTGACTCTGAAGATCCTTGTCACCAATTGGTTTTTGATCTATTAATAAAGATGCCTGAGACCAATGTTTGATCATGGGCAGAACACTTAGAGTGGCACAGGTAGGAAAAAGGGAGAATCAGTAAGACTGGAAAAAAGGAGAAATAGCATGCAGTATCAGCTGGAGAAAAGTCAATCACCCATGTGAGTTGGGCCTTGGGTAGCAAGGGAAGGCTACAAATGCCAAGTCATTGAGTTAGCCAAGGCATTTTAAGATTAACTGGTGTGTATGTGTGTTTTTCATCCATGGATCCAAAGATTCCCTGGGTGAGTGTCTGAATGCATGACATACCCATGAGCTTAAAGCGGTGCAGCCAAAAAATCACAACATATATGTGCTTCTGGGAATTGAATCTAGAAACTTACACATCCCTTGAACTATGTCCTCTACTCCAAAAACATTTGCAAACTCTTAATATATTCATGGTATCATAAAAATGTAGCACATGGTAAGATGAGCAACACATATAATAATGAAATGAATCCTTTATTATATATTTTAGATGATGTAAAATTTTGTAACACATTAGAGTAGTATGTGGACAAAATATTTTAAGCCCAAACTCATATTTTGACCTTTTATGATATTTACATATTTTATTAAAATAAGGTGATTTCATTCAAATAAATGAAGCATATATCACTCTGAAATGTATCCCCAAGTAGTTTCAAATACTTTTCCTTTAAAAGGTTAGAAAGAGAACCAAAGATAAAATGATACTTTTTGCAATTTGAAGTATCATAACGTTAGATAAAGATTGAATAGATATGATGAAAACTAAATCTTAACCAAGAAAATTTCTTTTTCCATTAATTGATTTATTTATTCACTCTACATCCTGATCACAGTCCTGCTTCCTCCCAGTCTCCTCAACACAGTCCATCCCCCTATCCCTTTCTCCTCTGTGAAGGAGGAGATTCCTTCTGGGTTCCAACCCACCTGGGCACATGGAGTCACTGCAGGATAAGGCACATCCTCTCCTACTGAGACAAGGCAGGCATTTAGAGGAAATGGGTCCACAAGCAGACAAATGACTCAGGGACAGCCCCTGCTTTCTTAGCAAAGTGGCAGATTGGGAAGATGGTACAAAAGGTTAAATGCTTGCCCTTCAAGACTGAGGACCCGAGTTAGCATCCTTTGCTCTGAGGTGGTGACTCACGTGTTTAATCTTAGATTTGGGAGGCAGCGTCTGGATGTTCTTGATGACCTTTCTGGCTTAGTTCTGCTAATATAGTTAGTCAGTGTGCTCAAAGTTCAGCATGATGCCTTGTCTCTAAAACAAAGGTAGAGAGCAGTAGAGGAGAAACACTGTGTCAACTTCTGGCATTCACAAGCACGCTGCATAAAAGTGCACACCCAGCTGTGCATCACACAAAACTAAAAAGTGTTTAAATTTCGTGGCCCTCATATCCAGAAGCACATCCAGACCAAAACGCTAAACATGACTGCTCTTCTTAAGACTGAACTTCAATCAGTTCTTGACTTAGTTCAAAGTCCAAATAGCATACATTTTAATAATTAATATGCACTCCTAATTATGGACGAAGGAAAAATAACTTGTTTTGGGAGCTGTGGAGCTTAATGATAAAAGTCAGTACGGCCAGGAAGTAGGAGATCCCTGGAGACCTGGAGTCTGTTCACCATTTAAGTTTGAGAATATGGACATATGGCAATCAAATTCCTGATCAAAATGTTTGGAGGCACTTTAATGCCAAAAGCACTCTTTTAAGCATCATCTATTTGGACAGTCATATGCCTCCAGAACATGTTGGCCAATGAAGCATATTTCCATTTATGTCTTGCCAACTCTCACTCATTAGCTGAAAATTCTCATTTTGCAGCCTTTATTAAAAAAAAAAAAAAAAAAAAAAAGACTTTGGCTTAACTGTGCCATGTTGCAAAGTTAAAAAGTTTTTCTAATTTGTTTTAACTTCCAGTGTTACAAAAGCACCACAAATTCAGGCCAATATATTCACTTCTGTTATTCACAAGACCCTTGATCTCATTGCTGATAAATTTTAAAAGATATTCAAAAAATGCTTCTGGTGTTTTACTTGCAAGAACGTGATCAAAATTCAAGAGTCAAGGAGGAATGCTGCAGTGATATTAAATAAATGGATATGATAATCTATAATACTTACAGGTAAACTCTAGTGGAATTTAAATGTGCTTGAAAATATAAATAGCTAAGATATCTGTTTACAATACCTTCTGTTTTATCTCTTATTTCTGTACCAGTTCTTGAAGTATTGATAGAAAAAATATATCAAGCTATTCATTTTGTTTTTCTTCTGGAAAGTGCTTAGTCCAGTAGTTGTTAAGACACATGTTTACATTTTTATGGTTTTTTAGACTAATATGGACAGGTTCAGTAATTAAATGTCCCTTGTATACATATAAATTGTATGTTCTACATGGAATTTAAGCCCAGAATTTAATAGAAATAACAGTTTTTTGAAATTTCAAATTGGGTCAAATCCTTGTTATTTTAGGAACGGGCATTAATAAAGGAAACCAATTAAATGTTCTTCTGTGATACCACTAGTTATCATAAACACAGTGACCTGAATCATCACTTGTTATTCATATTGTCTGGAGTTAAACAGTAAAGATAAAATGTAGACAGTTTATCTTTCAAGGTCAAAGACATCAGATATCAAAGTATGATTCAAACTGTGTTCTCACCCTGAGCTCAGTATTGATTTTAATCTCCTTGGAGTTTGGCATATGGTAGTTCTTTGTTTCTACAAGACAAGGGCATTACTTTGTTGTTGGTTATTAATCAGAGGTTTCCTGAGATCCTAGAGACCCTGACCACATACCTTTACTTTTCCATGACAGTTTGGTCATTTACAGTCATCAGAAGATTCAGTTTTGACCTGCCGACAATGAGTGAGATCTGATTTAATTGGGTCAGGAGTCAGGAATTTTAGGATAGTCTCCATTTTCATTAGCTCACAATTGGTGGATGAGATGCCTTAGTTATATCAGTAAAATGTCTTCAGCCACATAACATAACATGGAGAAAATGCAACATCATTATCTACATTCAAGTATATATAAGCCCCAGTTTGCAAATGTCCATAGAGTAGAATTGTCAGATAAACACCATGGGTAAAATTGCTAAGTCTTTTGTTATCGGTTGACCTTAGCAAATGTCTTGCTGTTCCTTACGTAAGATTGTGCTTGAAAATATCATACAATGGTTGCATCCCATCATGTGCAGAAGGAGCATTAAGGCTACTATTTATTTAAATTTAAATGACAGCATGCCTGTTCTTTTGAAAGCTTGTATAACATTAGTATTAAACATCCCCTTAAGGAATAATGAACTCAAGGAGAAAACATGCTGACAGAAATGAAGAATTTTAAAGCAAAATAAAAAAAATTTAATTAGACATTATCAAAAGAAATAATCAAATCCATCTTGCTATGAAAGATGAAAGTTTCATAGAGCTGCAGAGTCATGTAGGACCAATGAGGTGGTAAAAGCTGCACTGCCATCGAGCTAATTCTCTAAATATGTGAAATAAAAGCAATGTTTGTAAAGCATCTGGGATTCTTTAACCAAACATGTTATTGGAGCACCAAAATTGGGTCCTGACTTAGTCCACGTTCCTTATGAAATATGGTATGTTTATGTGTTTAAAATTAAAGCAATGATTATGTGCCAATCTTAGAACAGAAGAAGCAGAAGCAGAAACCTTGACAAGTTGTTCATTGTCGGTCTAAGAGAAAAAAATGTAACAGGAATGAGGCTGGAGAGTCACATGGAAGGATAGGAGATAAAGATTTTATACCTTGTATATCCAACTTATCAATTTAAATTCAAATTTATGCCAATCCAAACTTGCTAATCATTAGTAGTATTGTGTCTGATACCAATATAAATGTGAAAGTCTAAGTGATAACTGTAAGCAGTGTAACAGTGTCTAACGATGTATAATTTACTTTTTCCACATGCATTCTCTACCTCAGCATCAACTCTAGAAGTAAATATTTATAAGAAAGAATTAGAGAAATTATCACAAGTCAGAGTTCCCGTCATGGTAGAGTAACTTGTGTGATACTTCTATTTACTACGCTTGAGCAGGATAAAGAAAATGGGGTGTTTCAGGCACATTCTCCTAGGGTTTTGCACTTTCTTTTTATATTTTTCATACACACTGCTCTTCATCCTCCTCATCTCTGATTTTCCATACTTTTATGTTTGGGTTTCATTTTACATCTTGTGCATAACCTGTGTTTTTGGTTTTGTTTTCTTCTGACAACAAAAGTTAATGCATTCTCGGTTTCTCTTAGTGTTATTAATGTAGATAATATTTGTTCTATAAGATGCCAGTTAGTTAACATTTGATATTAGGTTTTTCTAGCACCAAATGAAGATGTTGCTTGATATGAAAATAAAGAAACAAAATTCAGTAAAAATATTAACACTCATTGATCTCATTAATATTATTAATTAATCTCATTAATATTATATAATATTATTATATTATTAATATTGATCTCATTAATCTAATCTATCAGAAATACTAAAAATTTCTTTGATAATATCCATGCATGTTTTCTAGTTTTATTAAACTCATTGAGAGTAGTTTGCTTGTTATTGTTGTTGTTGCTGTGTTTTGTTTCTGTTTTGATTTTGTTTTAGTGTGAGGTGGAACATACATACTTTATATAAGGAAAGAATAATAAAATTATTGACACAAATGCTCCAATATTAGGGAAATGCTTTCTTGTGAATGAGAGAGAGAGAGAGAGAGAGAGAGAGAGAGAGAGAGAGAGAGAGAGAGAGAGAATATCTAGAAGCATCTAGAAAAATCCAAAAGAGAGAGAGGGAGTAAGAGAGACTGAAAGAACATGGCTGGTAGACTGGATATTGCCAGGTCTAGGTGTGCTAGAGAAGAAACAATACCAAGAGAGGTAATCTAGCAAGAGACAGAGAATAGAGCAAAGAGAGAAATAGAGAGAGACAGACAGACAGAAAGAGACAGAAAGACAAAGAGATAGAGAGACAGAGGGATAGAAGAAAATAGAAAGAGAGAAAGAGCAAGAGAAAGAAAGATAATCAGACAGACAGACAGACACAGAGAAGATAAGAGATAAGTACTGGGGTAGAAGGAAATACTTCTTATAAGGAAGGTGAGTAGCTGGATGGACCAGAGGGCCAGCTTGGCCTAGACACTAGCATGGAGACTTTGAAATGTATCACAAGCACCTATGAATGGAGACTGGGGAATATAGGAGGCCATAAGCAGCCCCCCGTATACATCTGTGGAGTCATATGTCCCCTTGCCACCAGTAAGAGAAACAAATCCTTTTGCCAGACAGAAACTATTTTGCAAGTTTCTGATGAATGCTAGCTTTATTCCAGCAGCCAGAAATCCTTCTAGAGTTCAAGAAGAGCTGGACCTTGACTCAATTTTGGATTCTTTTTTGGGGAAGAGAGGGTTCACTTTGGGACATGTGTGTATGTGTGTACATGTGTACATGTGTGTATGTGTGTGTGTGTGTGTGTGTGTGTGTTCACAGCAGGGTTCAGTTAGATGAGAAGTACAGGGCGAGTGAAGACAGGGAGACAGAGAAGAACATACTCTAAGAACTGAAGAGCTGAAGGCAATGTCTGCAGACACTAAAGTTCTGATTCGTTCTTAGGAAACAGCTTTTGAAAAGATAGATGGGCTATACTGATATCAAATGAGTGGAGAATAGGAATAATATTAAATACTCTGCTGTGCTCCCATTATGTTCTCAACAGAATGATAAACAGACCAATATTAGCTCATATTGCTGTTATGAAACTAATTTTTAGAATATTTAAAACAGTGGGATAAAGCAAGTGCTCAACCATATCATTAATGTATATTTATTTATTCTGTGTGGTAGATGGAATATAGAGAACCTTGTGCACACTAGGTACATACTCTACGCTTTAGCTCTGCACTGCACTCAATATTAATAACAAGTCAAGTCAACAACTAAGTTTTTCGATGCCATTGTATGAAATAATGTAAATTCATTAGATAATTTGATTTGAATTACAACCAAGAAAATCTGAATAATAGATATAATTCTTTGAAATAAAACTCATGATGCAATTTTACAAATCTATACTGGCAATCTACTATGCCAAAAGCTATACATGTACATATTTTTTGCATTTTGCTGAATGATTCTTCTGAGACTCTTGTACATCTGGTAAGTCACCTAAATTCACAGACAAGATCTTGTCAAGGAAACACAAGCTAAAAATGGAATTGTCAGTCTTACTCTTTGGAAGTATGTAATAGCAATGACATTTTACAAGCAATCACCCAGAATCTAGTATCCTTCACAAATTGCACACATTTTAAGTCAAAAGAGTGGCTCTGACACTACTGGGTATCTTTTATTGTGTGTCAATAAATGACAAAGCCAGGTCAGAAATGGAGGCGTTGTTGGATTAAGAACAAACAGGAACTTGGCTCATGTAGGTCACTGGACATGACTTTTGAAAGGGACAGTGGTTTACATATTAATAAAATATTCTAAGAACTGGCCAGTAGAGTATGAGATCAGAAAGGCAGCCTGCAAATGTCATCAGAAACAAGGGATCCAACGCTTACCATAAGACTAAAACTATGACTAGAGTCCCAAGAAAAACAGGAATTATGACCAGAAGATTCTCCACCATGGTCATCATTACCAAAGGGCAGTAGTAATCATAGCAAGTAGAAAGAGATTTATACATTATTCTATCAAATTCTGAATTAGTGACATTTAATTGATGTGCAAAGTTACAGATCAGAGAAAGATTTGATGGAATGTGTCAGAGATAGAGTATGTCCAACTTGAATGAGAACAGCAGAGGAAGAGAGGCTATTTAAGAACAGCAAGAAAAAAAAGAAGTGGCGTGTATGGTGTGGTGTGTGGTGTGTGGTCTGTGGTGTGTGGTGTGTTTGGCAATTTTACCTGGAAAGTTTTACAGACACAGATTGGAGAGAGAATGAGGATGAGAAAGAGCTAGAAGAATAGAACAGATTGCCAAAGTTAGTACGAGGCCAGTCAAAGCAATCCAATTAGAAGACAAGAGAAGCCAGACTGAATCATCAGCTTGGAAGACTAGATTGTATGGAGGGAGGCTACAATCTTTCATGCCTAGGCTTAGGAATAGTAAGAACACTGGGCTCAGACCAAGTTGTGTGTTTGCACAGCTTGGGTATGGCTCTCATCTCAAAAAAAAAAAAAAAAGCAACGTTGATAGCAATGTCTCAATCAGATATCAAGAAAAAAATAACAATCAATCAAAAGCATTGTTTGAGAAATGGAAACCTAATCTAAGAATGTTCAATAAAGATAATAATATAAGAGAGTCTCTTAAATTTATTAAGCCATGTTACTCAGTGCATGTCTGCTTCTTCAGAAAGATTCTAGGGTCAACTCAATTTATGTGTTTCACTCTTTTAATGATAAGCTCATGACACTCACTTTTCTCAATATATATCTGTCTGTCTTAGTTTTAGTCCTAATGGCACACAGAAGTAAACGTGTGTAACTTGTTATCCAATTCAAAACTGCTTCTATCATCTATCTATGTGGGTCTGTAGCTCACATATGGGCATGGGTTCTGTTGGGCTGAGTTGTGGGTCCCATGTGTCTGCCACCACCGGCAGCTAGAACCTCAGCTCAGAGAACAGAACCTTGGGAATTCGACTGAGTTCACTCATCACAGAGCTGGTCAGACGTCAGGCTATGGGAAGCCTTAGAGCTTCACTTCAGGAGTGGCGAGACCCCAGTCTGAGGTCCCTCAGGGGCCAGAGCTCTTGGATTGGGAACCTCTGGGCAAGAAGGTGGACCCTTGGGCTCCCAGAAAAGCCACTGAAAGGCTGCAGAAGAGTTGAGATGGATGGGGAGGCATATGGGCTGCACTGGCCTGCAGCCAAAAGGGGCAGAGATGGAGAAGATGAGCTCCGGCAGCATCACGCAGGGAAATGAGACTCTTGGTCTAGGAGACTCACTTGGCTGGGTCATAGCTGGTTCAGCTGGCTTTGCTTGGGTTGGCAGCCTCTCTATGGCTGGACCATGAAAGGATGGCATGGTTTCTGGTCGAGCACTGGCTAGAGATGGCCAGAGACCCAACAGATTGGAGACCTCACAGGTTTCCCTGCAAGATATGGCATGCATTGCACCATGCTCCCAGACTCCAAGCTCCTGACACAAGGCTGAAAACCTCCACCTGTCCGTGACTTCCAGGCACGTAGGACAATGCCCCTACCAGCCCCTCCATAGGTAGAGGGCATGACTACAGGCTGCAGAGCCTCAAGACATCTCCATATTCATGAGATACATAAAGGCCAGGGGTCTTAGCTAATTAAGCATTCCTTCCAAGACCCTCCTCCTACTTGGAAAAGGTATTTAACCTCAGGCCCTCCCTGAGAACACAGGATTGTTTTGTGTCCTACTATATGTTCGATTTTTGAGAAGGTACCATGAGGTGGTAAGAAAAAAAAGTATATTCTTTTGTGTTAAGGTGAAATTTCCTATACATATCTCTTAAATCCATTTAGATCATAGTTTCTTTTAGTTTCAGTATGTATCTGTTTAGTTTCTATTTCCATGATCTATCTATTGGTGAGAATGGGGACCTACTATTATCATGTGAGGTTCAATGTGTGTTTTGAGCTTTAGTTGAATTTCTTTTACAAATGTGAGTGCCTTTCATTTGGGGCATAGATATTCAGAATTTAGAGTTCATCCTGGTGGATTTTTCCTTTTATAAATATGTACTGACCTTCCCCATTTTTCCTTGATAACTCTTTTTGAAAGTCTATTTTGTTGGTTATTAGGATGGCTAATCCAGCTTGTTTCTTGGGACCATTTGCTTGGAAAAAATTTTCCCATCTTTTTACTTTGAGAGAATGTCTGTGTTTGATTCTGAGGTGTGTTTCCTGTATGCAGCAAAATGCTGGATCCTGTTTACATATCCAGTCTGTTAGTCTCTGTCTTTTTATAGGGGAATTGAGTCTATTGATGTTCAGAGATATTAAGGAAAAGTGATTGTTGCTTCCGGTTATTTTTGTTCTTAGTTTGGAATTACATCTATTTGTTTCTGTTCTTTTGGGTTTGTTGCAAAAAGATTAATTTCTTGCTTTTTGCTGGGTCTAGTTTCCCTCCTAGTGTTGGACTTTTTATGTGATTATCCCCTGTGGGGCTGGATTAGTAGAAAGATATTGTTTAAAGTTGGTTTTGTCTTGGAAAACTTTGGTTTCTCCATCAATGGTAATTGTTAGTTTTGCTGGGTATAGTAGCCTAGGCTGGTGTTTTTTTATCTCTTAGGTTCTGTATAATGTCGTCCCAGGCTCTTCTGGCTTTTATAGTCTCTGGTGAGAAGTCTGGTGTAATTCTGATGGATCTACTTTTATGTTTTTTATATTTCAATGTTACCTGACCATTTTTCCCTTACTGCTTTTAATATTTTTTTTGTTCTGTGCATTTAGAGTTTTAATCATTATATGACAAGAGGAATTTCTTTTCTGGTCCCATCTGTTTGGTGGTCTTTAGGCTTCTTGTAAGTTTATGAGCATTTCTTTCCTTAGATTAGGAAAGTTTTCTTCTATTATTTTGTTGAAGATGTTTGCTAGTTCTTTGAGTTGGAAATCTTCATCTTCTTTTATATCTATTATTCTTAGGTTGGGTCTTTTCATTGTGTCCTATATTTCTTGAATGTTTTGAGATAGAAGCTATTTGCTTTTTCTATTTTGCTTGACTGTTGTGTCTATGTTTTGTATTGTGTCTTCTGCTGTTGAGGTTCTTTCTTCTGTCTCTTGTATTCTGCTGGTGATGCCTGCATCTGTGACTCCTGATCTCTTTCCTAGGTTTTCCATCTCCGGGGGACGGGTGTCTTCCTTTGAGTTTTCTTTAATGATTCTACTTCCATTTTTAGATACTGGATGATTTTGTTCAATTTCTTCACCTGTTTGATTGTGTTGTCCTATATTTCCTTAATGGATTTATGTGTTTCCTCTTTAAAGGCTTCTATTTGTTTACTTGTGTTCTTCTGCATTTCTTTAAGGGAGTTGTTTATCTCATTCTTAAAGTCCTCTGTCATCTTCACGAAATGAGAGTTTAGATCTGAATCTTATTTAAAGGTGTGTTTGGGCATCCAGGACTTTCTGTAGTGGGAGAACTGTGTTCTCATGCTGCCAAGATAAATTGGTTTCTGTTGCTTATATTCTTATCTCTCACCATCTGGTT